>NW_022881291.1:0-114249 GCF_004382145.1 Drosophila mauritiana | reverse complement strand
AAAATATTAATCTTATAATGCGGTATATTAACTGCTTTATCTAATCGAATTGGAGATGTTGCTTTTCTTCTTGCTATTGCTTGAATATTAAATTATGGAAGATGAAATTATATTTTTTATTTAGAAATTATACAAAATGAATTTGAAATATTATTAATTGGTAGATTAGTAATATTAGCTGCTATAACTAAAAGAGCTCAAATTCCTTTTTCTTCTTGGTTACCAGCGGCTATAGCTGCTCCTACACCTGTTTCTGCTTTAGTTCATTCTTCTACCTTAGTTACAGCTGGTGTATATTTGTTAATTCGATTTAATATTATTTTAAGAACTTCTTGGTTAGGACAATTATTGTTATTATTATCTGGATTAACTATATTTATGGCTGGATTAGGAGCTAATTTTGAATTTGATTTAAAAAAAATTATTGCTTTATCTACTTTAAGTCAATTAGGTTTAATAATAAGAATTTTGTCTATAGGATTTTTTAAATTAGCTATATTTCATTTATTAACTCATGCTTTATTTAAAGCATTATTATTTATATGTGCTGGGGCTATTATTCATAATATAAATAATTCTCAAGATATTCGTTTAATAGGAGGATTAAGAATTCATATACCTTTAACTTCAGCTTGTTTTAATGTGTCTAATTTAGCTTTATGTGGTATACCTTTTTTAGCTGGATTTTATTCTAAGGATATAATTTTAGAAATTGTTAGAATTAGAAATGTTAATATATTTTCATTTTTTTTATATTATTTTTCTACAGGTTTAACTGTTAGATATTCATTTCGATTAGTTTATTATTCAATAACTGGAGATTTAAATTGTGGTAGTTTAAATATATTAAATGATGAGAGTTGAATTATACTTCGAGGAATATTAGGATTATTAATTATGAGAATTATTGGGGGTAGAATATTAAATTGATTAATTTTTCCTTTTCCTTATATAATTTGTTTACCTATTTATATAAAATTATTAACATTATTTGTATGTATTGTGGGGGGTGTATTTGGATATTTAATTTCTCTAAGAAATTTATATTTTTTAAATAAATCTTTGTTTATATATAATGTAAGAAATTTTTTAGGATCAATATGGTTTATACCTTATATTAGAACTTATGGTATAATTTTTTATCCTTTGAATTATGGTCAATTAATTGTAAAAAGTTTTGATCAAGGTTGATCAGAATATTTTGGTGGTCAGCATTTATATCAAAAATTATCTACTTATTCTAAAACTTTATTTTTAATACATAATAATTCTTTAAAAATTTATTTAATATTGTTTGTATTTTGAGTTTTAATTTTAATAAATTTTTTATTATTTTTATACCCAAATAGCTTATATTTAGAGTTTGACATTGAAGATGTTACGGAGATTATTAAATCTTTGGGTATAATGAATTATTTTTAGTAATTTATAAAAATATAGTATTTTATTATTACAATGAAAATGTAAGGTTTTATTTAAACTATATAAATAGAAGTATAAATGGAATTTAACCATTAAAAGAAAAAAGTTAGCAGCTTTTACTTGATCACCATACTTCCTTAATTGGAATTTAAAATTCAATTATATCATTAACAGTGATACGCCTCTTTTTGGCTTCAATTAAAAGAATAAGGGTATAATAATTACCTAAGGTTAGGTCGAAACTAACTGCAATCAATCGCTTCATATTCAATTTATAAGGTAGATTGAATATCCAATACTTTTTGAATGCAAATCAAATGTTATAATTAACTACAACCCCTTTTATTTATATATATATAAATAATTAATTTGATCAGTTTAATATTCCTTGATTTCATTCATGATATAAACCAATTAATAAGATTAAAATAAAAATAATAGAAGTAATTGTTCAAGTTATAATATTAGAATATTTTATAATAATAATTATAGGTAAAATTAATGCAATTTCTACATCAAAAATTAAAAAAATAATAGTAATTAAAAAAAAACGTAAAGAAAATGGCAATCGAGATGAAGATTTTGGGTCAAATCCACATTCGAATGGGGATCTTTTTTCCCGGTCAATTAAAGCTTTTTTTGATAAAATTGAAGCTAATATTATAACAATAGTTGTAATTAATAAAATTAATGAAGCAATAAAAATAATAGAAAAAATTATCTATACTATTTATTAATAGACCTTATGATTGGAAGTCAAATATACTTTTATACTATATAGATAATTAATTAATAATAAATTTAGTTTAATTAATATTAATGAAATTAATATTAAATTAACCTCCTCATCAGTAAATTGTGATGTATAAAAATAATCAAACTACATCAACAAAATGTCAATATCATGCAGCTGCTTCAAATCCAAAATGATGATTTTTTGAAAAATGATTATTTAAATGTCGTAATAAACATACTAGTAAAAAAGTTGTTCCAATTAATACATGAATTCCGTGGAATCCTGTTGCTATATAAAATGTTGATCCATAAACTGAATCTGCGATAGTAAATGGAGCTTCAATATATTCATAAGCTTGAAGTATTGTAAAATATACTCCTAATAAAACTGTAAAAAATAAACCTTGAGTAGTTTGTGAGTGATTATTTTCTATAATACTATGATGAGCTCAAGTTACAGTGACTCCTGAAGCTAATAAAATTGCTGTATTTAATAAAGGAATTTGGAATGGGTTAAATGAAATAATTCCTAAAGGAGGTCATGATGCTCCTAATTCAATAGCGGGTGATAAACTTCTATGAAAAAAAGCTCAAAAAAATCTTACAAAAAATAAAACCTCTGATAAAATAAATAAAATTATTCCTCAACGTAAACCAATAGTTACTGCGTAAGTATGTAAACCTTGATATGTTCCTTCTCGTGATACATCTCGTCATCATTGATATACTGTTAAAATAGTAATAATATTACCTAATAAAAATAATGATATATCATATTGATGGAATCATTTTACTATACCTGATACAGTTGTTATAGCTCCAATAGCTCCTGTTAATGGTCATGGGCTGTAATCCACTAAATGAAAAGGGTGATTTGAGTGTGTAGACATTAATTTACTTCTCTAGAGTATAAAGTTCTTAATACAGCAAATACATAAGATTGAATTATAGCTACAGCTGATTCTAATACTAATAAAGCAATTTGAGCTGTCAATAAAAATGTTACTAATAAATAAGATATAGAAGGTCCTGTATTTCCTAAAAGAGTTAATAATAAATGTCCAGCAATTATATTAGCAGTTAATCGAACAGCTAATGTTCCAGGTCGAATAATATTTCTAATAGTTTCAATGCATACTATAAAAGGTATAAGAACAGCAGGCGTTCCTTGAGGAACTAAATGAGCAAATATATGTTGTGTATGATTAATTCAACCATATAATATAAAACATAATCATAAAGGTAATGCTAAAGATAAAGTTAAAGTTAAATGACTTGTTCTTGTAAAAATATATGGGAATAATCCTATAAAATTATTAAATAAAATTAATGAAAATAAAGAAATAAAAATAAAAGTAGATCCATTATGACCTGATGGACCTAATAAAGTTTTAAATTCTTTATGAAGAGTTAATAAAATTGAATTTCATTCAATATTATAACGAGAAGGTATTAATCAGTAAATTGACGGAATTATTAAAAGTCAATTAAGTCAAAAGAATGGTGTCAATTTTGTTGCCGAACGTATTGCATTGTTGTAGGTTATTAAGGTTTCGGTTAGTATTTCTTCGTGGTCACAGTTTATTTTATGGTCTTTTTTTACTTTATAAATTATTCTGTACGTTTTCGTCAGAGTGGAATGTAGTCTTTCTACTGTGGAATTACTACTAGACTGCTGGAATGAAGTAAAATGAAGTTGCATGTTATATTGTTTACAAAAATCTTTGAATAGTTTAGAGTTAAATTCTGCCCCCTGATCACAAATAATTAGTTGAGGTAACCCATAATTTAAAACGAATTTTTTCAATTCCGTAATAATAGTAATGGTATTTCTATTCTGGATTGTGTATGCTGCTGCAAACTTAGAAAACTTGTCTATGATTGTTAACATAATTGCGCTGTTAATAAAATACAAATCTATGTGAACTATCTGTAGCGGTAATGCTGGTATTTGAGGTACTTGAAATTTAAGTTTCTGAGGGTTTCTGTCGTATTTCATAGTCTGACAAATGTCACAATTATTAATTATTTTTGTTACAACTTCTTTTACTCTTGGGAAATAATACAATCTTCTTACATGCAATATGGTCTCATCTATTCCCCTGTGATTACTATTTTCGTGATCTTTTATTAATATGGATTTTTGTTCTTCAGGGTTTAACACCTCTTTGAGGAACAGTGTCGCACGAATAATTTTACAACCCTTTTTTTCAAAGTAATCCTTATATATCATAAATATTCTGTTGAATATATCGTTGCTTGTCATAATCGCACAAAGCCTTCCTGATTTTAAGGTGTCCTTAAGTATTTTTAATATATTGTCGTCCGTATATTGTGGCTGTACGCATGTTATCCTTATTTTGTTTTTAAAAGGTAATTCAGTTATCTTGTCTACAATTTGTCCTATTTTCAAAATTAATTGCATCTTAAAATCGTTTATTGGTTTTTCCGTTATTTTCGCGATTTCTCCTGAATCCCCAGGGTCATCCCCGTTGACTGCTTCTACTGACTCACTTTCATTTACAAATGTTTCGACTTGCATTCTACTTAATGCATCTGCGTTAGTATTAAATTTGCCTTTCTTATAAACGATATCGTATTCGTACTCCGTTAACTGTAGTCTCCACCTTATTAGTTTAGCGTTATTTTTTATATTATTTAAATAAATTAAGGGCTGGTGATCTGTATAAATCGTAAACTTTGTCCCGTATAAGTATTGTCGAAATTGTTTAACCGCCCAGACTATGGCTAGCATTTCTTTTTCTGAAGCGGAATAATTAACTTCAGCCCTATTTAGCGTCCGACTTGCATATGCTACTGGTTTGTCATTTCCTACTTTTCCTTGTGACAACACTGCTCCTAGTGCGTAGTTACTAGCGTCTGTCGTTAGTAAGAACGGTTTGTCATAATCTGGATATTGTAAAATCGGGTCGTTGCATAATAATGTTTTTGCGTACTGAAAAGCTTCTCTAAATTCTTGGGTTATCTCCACCGCTTTTTTTTTTTTTAGTTGTACTGTCAAAGGTTTTATTATTTTTGCTAAGTCTTTTATAAATTTCCTATAATAACTCAACAGCCCTATAAATGATTTTATTTGTCTCCTAGTTGTCGGTAAGACAAAATTTTGTATTGCCTCTATTTTTTTGGATTAGGTTTTGTACCCTCGGGTGTCACTATGTGTCCCAAGAATTCTAACTCTTTCTTTAAAAACTCTGATTTATCTTGTTGTATTTTAAGATTAGCTGATTTTAATTTATTGAACACAACTTTTAAATCCTGCATATGTTGCTGCAACGATGCTGAATAAACGATGATATTGTCCATATATACTAAGCAACTTTTTCCTATGATTTCGCCTAATAACTTGTTCATGAATCTTTGGAAGGTGGCTGGGGCATTGGTTAGTCCGAAAGGCATTCTTATAAACTCATAGTGCCCCCCTACCGCTGTGAACGCTGTTTTTGGAATATCTCCCGGGTTCATTTTTATCTGGTGATACCCGCTTTTCAAGTCTAATGAAGAAAAGTATTTAGCTTTGCCTAAAGAATCTAATACCTCACTGATAAGTGGTAAGGGATACTTATCCTTAATAGTTTTCTCATTGATTTTTCTGAAGTCTACAACTAATCTAAATTTTCTTTCTCCGGAAGCGTCTTCCTTTTTAGGCACTAGCCATACAGGTGCACTCCATGGTGAATAACTATTTTTTATAATATCCTGGTCTAATAGGTCTGTAATCTGTCTTTTGATTTCTTGATTTTCTTTCAGCGAATATCTAAAGGGTCTTACATAAATTGGGTTTTCGTCCGTTAGTTTTATTGTATGGTTGGCGCCCTTTGTTACTGTTAATTTGTCCCCTTTTTGGTAAAATAAATTCCTATATTGTTTGCATAGTTTTATCACCGCGAATTTTTCTTCTTTATTTAGGTGTTCTATTCTTAATTTTAACTTGGTTGCTTTTTCTGTATTTACTTCCTTTTCAGTTATCTCATTTATAAATAAAAACTCACAGAAGTTTTCACTGTCATACCGCTGTGCAACTATTGGTTTATTAATTGTGATTGTCAATTCTTGTTCGGATGCGTTAATTATTTCGACTTTTGCCTTGTAGTTTTCTGCTCTATAAATTCCTTCCGTAATGGACAATCCGTCTTGTATATATATTTCGTTTATGTATATATCTCCTACTTTATTTATTACTGGTATTTCTATCAAGGTTTTTGTTTGGCCCTGTATTAACGTCGACGTTTGTGATTTCTTCTCCTTTTTAAATAACTTAATCGTTGCGTTTATCGTTTCTAACTTTTCTTCCTCAATATCGATTTTAGCTCCTACTTTCGTTAGGAAATCCATTCCTAATATTCCGTCAAAAAATGGATGAAATTTAAATATAAGAAATGTAAAGTCTCCCTCTTGTTTAACTTCATTAAAAATCTTATACGTAATTTTATTATGAATATCGTGTGTATTCAGTACTGTTCGAATTTGTACTGGGTTTCTAAGTGATTGTTGAGTACCTTTCTGAACGAATTCGGGGCTAATTATAGATATAGTGGATCCCGTATCAATCAAGAATCTCACCTGTCTACCAAATGGTGAATTTATCTGGACATAAAGGAGTTCCTTTCCGAATCTTGATTGTTCGGTATAGTCTGTGGTTCCGAGGCATTTACTGAAAAATTTTCAGTTTGATTAGTGTTGCTAGCTTCTGTGTGAAACATATTGTTGTGTCCACTACTGCCAGATTGTTGGCTCCTGTCAGAATTAGTACCATTTCCAGATCTAGTTGATCCTTGATAATTCCGTCCTCTGTCCGAAGAACCTGAAAACCTTCCTCTCTTTTGGTGTTGTCCTCTGTTACTATTACTATCATCATTTGACCTGTCCCGTCCTCTCTTGTAATTATTGTTTCGTTGTTCATCGTTATTAGTTGTGTTATTGTATTGTTGTTGTTCTGAATTATATCTATTACTATTATTATATTGTCCTCGTCCACGTCCCCGTCCTCCAGGGTTGTGGTACTCATCTCTATTTCTGTCTCTTATGTAGTCATCTCTCAACTCCTTTGCTATTTCGTTAGCCTGTCTGAGAGTCTTAGGGTTTTGTGCCTTTACTGTCCATCTCAAAGGATTCTTTAAGCCTGCGATGAATTTTTATGTAAGTTTTTTCATACGAACTTTCTTTTATTTTTCTTATTTCAATATTAGTTTCATCTCTCTCTAAAACTTCTAACATTGCGACTCTTATTCCTGCAATCTCCTGATATAGATTCTTAATAGCTAGTTTTTTATAAGGAATCTCGCGGAGATCATCCATTAAATTTTCCTCGCTTCTCGATTCCCCAAAATTATCCGTTAAGGCTTGTTTAATGTCATCCCAGTTTAACGGCACTCTCTCTCGAATTAATATTTTGTCTGCATGTCCAATAACTTTGTCTCTAATTACTCCTAATAGTAATTCCCCATATGCTGTCTTGTCTATATTCGTGATCAGCTTCAATACTCGTTCTACACTTGTAATGAATTTGTTTAGTAATTCTTTGTCTCCGTCATAAGTGGGTAATAGTTTTATTGCGTCGGGTATTTGTAGTTCGTCCATCACGTCTCTATTGGTTCTTTGTGTCATAGTGGTTTGGTTTATTAGGGATAAATTGTTTTCTTCTTCCTCTTGTTCTGTAAGTTGCAAGTTTCTAATTGCTCTTTCTCTTTCTGCTGCCCTAACTAGGTTTCTCGTTAAAGGTATGGTTCTTCCTTGTTTAGCTGACATGTATTACTATATGAGATTGATAAAAGTAGATATCGTAATGCGGATGTAGTGAAATATTATATATGTGTATGTGTGTGGATATATATGTGTGTATGTATATGTTTTTTTTTTTTTTAAAACTATGTGTACGTGTGAATATATATTTATTTATATATATATATATATATATATATATGGTATATATGTATGTATATGTATGAATATATGTGTTTATATATGTGTTTATATATGTGTGTATGTATTTACATGTAGATATTTAGGGATTTATATATATGGGATTATAATATATATATAGATTTATGCGTGTGCTTATTTTTATAATATATATATATTTTTGTGTGTGACAAGTAAATGTATATCTTTTCACGAATATGGTATATTTTGATTTTAACTTATTGTAATATGGTTTGTTGTTTGGTTGTGATAAATGGCGAAGAACTTTGTATCGATTTTACGATATAGTTTCTTTGTGCACTTTGTTTCACTGTTAGCGTAAACACTTAAATGCATTTACAAATGTCACTTTCACGTCTTTTGCGTATAGATGTTTGTGTCACAATTAATGTTACTATATATTTTTATATTTGATTTGCGTTTTTTGCATACAAAATTGATATTTTCACAACGATCTTGCTTCACTGGAGGACAACTCTTGAATGATCTAAAGAATTTTAATATTGCCTTACCATAGCTGTGGTCTGTGGCAGCGACGTCGACGACGCTGGCTTAGGCGCCATAGATGTCGCGACGAAAATTTTTATTATATATTTTTTTTAATTTTTTCCGTTGCAAACCCTGTGGTAGTAGTTGGGTAATACCCGTGAACGGACGACATTTACCGTTTCTCGGCTTAGCTGTATTTAGCTGTTAGTCGTGAGTCGGCGGTGGCGACTCGCAACGCCAGCCAGGCGACGTCGTCGACGCTAGGTAGGCGCCGGAGTCGTCGCGCAGAACTGCCGAATTGATATACATGCTTATATGTATGTGTATGTATGTATTATATGTGTGTTTGTATATATGTATTTTTTTTTGTACGTTTTGTATGTATGTTCACATCAGCTACTGTAATGTAAGCGAACTATTCGACCGATATGAATTCGGCACCTCACACTGCTATATTTAGGATAGCGTGTGAACAAATAGAACACGGCTAACGAATACACTTGCTGATTGAACATTTCGTTGCGGATGGGCATAGGCGCCTGTTTCATCCGTGAGCCTAGGTGGCCCTTTGTTGATCGTTGCGAGTGGGCATAGGCGCCTGTTTCACTCGGGAACCTAGTTGGTTCTTATGCGATGCACTTAACTTGTATACATCTGTATTTTCGATATCTATTATACTTTCACTTTGCCATTTATCACTTCCAATGCTTACTTTGCTAATAATATTATTCCAATCTGCATTGCGTGGGGTCTTCGTCCTCGGCTCTTCTTCTAGTCCAATGACGAGTCCGACTGCGCCAGTTACCGGTCGTGAGTTAGGGCAACTATGTTTCACAGTAGCATTGGTTATGGAATGGTTAAACTGTTCCAATTAAACACGTCCTCGTTGGTTGAAGTGAACAAAACGAATGTATTTTGATAGTGATAATTGTGCTGCTCACAGGCATATATATATATGTGTGTGTTTTGCTACATAGTTCCGCAAGTAGATCGCTCTGTCCCTGTCTCGCATACTTCTGTAAGTTGTGTGTGTTGGTGCTGCTCAGAGTCCCGGTTGATGGCATAGGCGTAGTACGGGAAGTCTGCAGGGGAACACTGAAAGTGGTAACTCGAGCAGCGGTGCTTGCGAGCCGTGGAGGAGCTTTGAGTACAAGCATTGGCCGCTTACACTGCCGCTCAACTGTTTGCGCCCTTCTGGCGTGAACATTCTGCCCCCCCCTCCCCTTGCGTAGGCAAGGGTATCCCTGGCCGGCGAGACAGCAGGATCGGCTTCATTCCGTGCACGCTCCAGAAACGGTCCATCCGAACACCGTGTTCTGTGCAACGGGCAACCCATCCTCAATTCTTAGGAACCCCGGTTGGATCAAATTGTCATATACATCTGATCCCAACACGAGGGAGATGGAGGCCGGCCGGTGGAAGCGCTCGTCCCCGAGACGAACACCGTCAAACTTGGCCCTGGCGGCGTCGCTCAGAGCTCGGATGGGTGTCCGGATCCTTAGGCTGGGTTCGATCTTCAGGACGACGTTGAGTCGGAAGGTGCTTGTTCGGGACCGGAGTGACACCGAGCAGACCTCGTCGCCTCCCAGCCGGGTGATGGGCAGCCGGAACGCAGCCGCCAACGACCGGTCGATGCTGCTCACCGGCATGCATGGGTCGATCATGGCCCCGGTCTTGAAGGTCTTCGAGCCCGTGTCCAGCACGACGATGGCTGTAGGCAGCATGGGGACAGCCTTCTGCTGCCCCGTTGCCACCGCCGGAGACGCGACGGAGACCTTCGGACGCGGGCGATTGTTGGCGACTGGGGCTGGTGGCGGAGTGCGGGAAATCCGGACCGGACGAGGTGCAGCGGGACGGAGCTCTCTGCGCGTCGGAGCTGGTAGCGCTGCCGGGGTCGGAGCGGGGAGGACCTCGTGCATGTGGAGTGGTCTCCTCCACACTTCTTGCATCCCTCTTGGCTGCGGCAGTCTCCTCCTGAGTGCTGATGGGCGAGGCAGTTCGAGCAGTACTTATTAATAAGTACTGCCCGAAGGCGCTATTCAGCGCTCAGTTTGTGGAACCTCTTGCACTTCCGAAGAGGATGGATTCCAGAGCAGACTCGGCAGCGGTAGGATTTAATACCTCGAGTACGTCTGCTCCAAGCCATTATTGGAGGAAGTGAGTAAGTCTGCCAATAAAAGAAATGAAAAAGCTTAGTATGAGCCGACTACTATTTGGGCCCCGGAATGGGGGAAATGCCCTAATCCCTAGGAACGGAGGACTCTTTGTCCTCCATCGGTAGCAGAATAACTTTGTGGACTGGGCGTTTTATGGTGCCGCGAGACGTACGGATCTCAACGACTCGAATGCGGTCGTCGGATCCTGGAAAGACAGAAACGATTCTGCCGAGCCGCCATTCGTTCGGTGGTAGATTGTCCTCCTTGACAACTACCATATCGTCGGCTTGGAGGTTCCTGGTCGGAAATTGCCATTTGTTTCGTTTATGGAGTTCTTTAAGATACTCCTCTTTCCACCGTGCACTAAACTGCTGATTTTGTGCCTTGAGGTGTTGCCATCGATTTATTATCGACTTGGCTTCGCCCTTTCGGGCGACTTCGGGAACCCCCGGGTTCCGCCGTGGAAAGCAACGTCCCTCCAATAAGGAAATGGCCTGGTGTGAGGGCCAGCAAATCTGAGGGATCTTCGGACATAGGGGAGAGGGGTCTAGAGTTGAGGCAAGCCTCAATCTTAGCGAAAAGCGTCGCCAGCTCTCAAATGTATATTTGCGGACTGACGTCGATTTAAGGAACATGGTTTGGAAGCTTTTCACCCCTGCTTCCCACAAACCCCACATATGTGGACCTCCTGGTGGGATGAACCGCCATACGAGTCCCGGATGGCTATATGCATCAGTCACGGACTCTTTGATAGCTTGGAGAAAGTCCCTGGAAATCAAAGTTGCCGCCCCCACAAAGGTCTTACCATTATCCGAATGGACCCGCTGAGGACAACCGCGCCTCGCTACGAAACGAGCAAAGGCCGCTAGAAATTTCTCGGTTGTTAGATCGGAAGTGGGTTCCAAATGGATAGCCTTCGTGGAAAAGCACACAAACACACAAACATATCCCTTCGTTATGAGACACGCTCTCCCTGTATAATTTTTTATTTCGAAAGGGCCGGCATAATCGATACCCGTGTAGGTGAACGCCCTCGAAAAGGAGACTCTATTTGTCGGGAAATTGCCCATCAGCTGTGTTTAGAGTCTCTTCTTGTAAATCGTGCAAATCTTACACGGATTGACCACAGCCTTCACCAGATTCTTGATTTTAGGAATCCAATACTTCGATCGGATCAGGCGTACGATCAATTGACTACCGCCATGAAGAGTAATCTGGTGAGTAAATTGGACGATGAGGCGCGACAATCTACAATCATAGGGGAGAATAATCGGATGACGTTCATCATATTGCAGGGTTTTGGAGGCAGTGAGGCAGGGCGTGCGGCCGACCTTAAAAGGCCGTGTTGGTCAATGAACGGGAACAAATTCACCAAAGGACTTTACACTGGAAGAGGCCTTTTCTCGGTCAGATGCTGAAGCTCTTGGCCATATGCTCTGCGCTGCGCAATGGAGGTCAGAGTTCGTTCTGCCTCTCGGATCTCTTCACTTGTAGGGCGTGAGTTGGGCAAGAACGAACCTTTGCGGCAGCGTTTAAGGAAGCGTTGAACATAGACCAGAACTCGCAAGGCCTTGTCCAATTTGGGGAAACGTTCGAGAAATTCGATGGACGGGGCCTTGACAAAATGCACTTTGACCGCGCGCTGCTCTAGCTCTGTCACTGGAAGAGTGTCGCTTTGTGCTGGCCATAGCTCTCGTGGCCCTTGCAGCCACTCTGGTCCGTGCCACCAGAGATGGTTTCCTGCCAATTCATTAGGGATACGCCATGACTGGCTAGATCGGCGGAGTTTTGTTCTGAGCGAACGTGTGCCCAACAGTCGACTGGCGTCGCCTGCGTGATCTTGGCAACTCTGTTGGCCACAAATGTGGTCCAGTTGTACGCAGGCTTTCGTAGCCAGGCTAAGACGATTGTGGAATCTGTCCAGCAGCGGATATCTGAACTGGCGGAGGGCATGTGCGGAAGGATTGCTGTCACCATTTCGGTTAACAGCACGGCACAACAGAGCTCTAGCCGAGGAAGGGAGACGGTTTTTACCGGGGCCACTCGTGTTTTGGCTGTAAGCAGGCGAGTCAGGATCTTTTGCCCCATCTCGACGCGGATGTATATAGCCGCTCCATAGCCTCTCTGAGCCGCGTCACAGAAACCGTGGTGCTCTATGATTACCTCAGGCTGGTACCAGATCCATCTCGGAACGCGGATCTGGTTGAGGTCGGAATACTCGTCTAAAAACGATTGCCACCGCTGACTCATTTCAGTGGGAAGCTAAGTTTTGAACCAAATCTCCTGAATGAACATTTTTGAACGGATTATGAACGGCGCGAGCCACCCGGCAGGATCGAACAACCTAGCGATTTGGGACAAAACTTCTCGCTTTGTATAGGAGGGTTCCACAACTATGTCGGGGGGAACGAAATAGAATTCGTCGGACTTTGCCCTCCACCGAATACCGAGCGTCTTGGCCGTGCTTTCGGCATCGATGTCGAGGAACTCGCTATGAAGGAGGTGTTCGGCCGGGACATCTTTAAGGACGCTTTTGTTGTTCGAGGTCCACTTTCTTAGCGGAAACCCGGAGGCACTTAGGGCAGCTTGCAACTCTCGAATTGAACTTTCGGCTTCGTTTACGGAATTCGCCCCTGCCAGAACGTCGTCGACGTACATGTGCTGCTGGATGATGCGGCTGGCATTTGGAAATGGCACTTGGATATCCTCTGCCAGCTGTTCAAGACTCGAATGGCGAGGAAGGGAGCGCAGTTGACCCCGAAGGTAACTGTTTTTAGTTCAAAGTCTCGGATATCTCCTTCCTTGTTTCGGAACAGAATTCTTTGAAACGGGGTATGTTTTGGATCGACCCAGATCTGACGATACATTTTCGTAATGTCTGCACTGAAGACGTATTGAAAATAACGCCATTTCAGGACCTGGATCGTTAGATCGGATTGTAGGACTGGATCAGCATGAAGGATATCATTTAAGCTGGTCCCATTTGCCGACGGACTTGAAGCGTTGAATACAACGCGAAGCTTTGTAGTGGTGCTTTCGGGCTTAACTACCGCGTGATGAGGAAGATGATACGAGGGAGAATTGTGAGTCGGCGGAACTTCTTTCATATGACCCAGATCCAGGTACTCCTGGATCACGCTGTCATATTGCTCTTTTAAGGGAAAGTCTCTTTTTAAACGATTTTCGTTTCTAAGAAACTGATCTAACGCAATGGACCTTGAATATCCTAAATCGGATCCGGTATTCTCGGGGTCCCGGAACGGGAGCGTCACCACGTACCTCCCGCTTGCGTCTTTTGTTGTTGTTTGGAGGAAGTTCCTTTCACAATAGGAGTCCGACTCTTTTACCATCTTTACTGGTAGATCCTCCACCTCCCAGAACTTGCTGAGAAGCGTGTCGAGCGAATCAGGGTCGCCTATTTGGTGCACCTGGGTCGTGAAGGATGCGACCCGTTTCGGCTTACCCTTGGAAATCGGCCCCGTTAGCACCCACCCGAAAATAGTTTCTTGGCCCAGGAGCGAGCCGCAAATATTTTGTCGGGTGCCATCCATCATTATGGATGGTAGAATGTCAGCCCCGATCAGTACATCAATTTGAGAGCTCTCAAAAAAGGTTGGATCTGCCCAGCGGAGTGCGGGAAGGTCCTTCAAAGAATTCCGAGGGATCGGATAGGAGGGCAGTTTGCCTGAGAGCTCCGGAAGGACGTACGCTTCAGTGTCTAACTGTAGACCTGGCTTAGTAGGAGAGCGAATCCCGAAGTGACACAGCTTCGAGGATTTCGCGGAGACCGAATGATTTAAACCGGAGACTTGGGTATTGGTGTTGCGGAATTGCAACTTGATGAGGTTGAACCGGCGTTCTGAAATGAACATCGCCTCGGATCCCGAGTCGATTAAGGCTCGGGCTCGGTAGTTCGTCCCCAAATGGCACACGTCAATCATCGCTGTGCTCAGTAGGACGGCTGAAGTGCCGGACGCGAAAAAAGTTTGCACCGCTGAGGTACTTGCCGACGCATTTCTGCTAGAGGGTCTCGGAGGTTGCTGTGTAGGGGGCGAGGTTGAGGAACTCGCATTTTCGGAATTTTGGGGGCTGCGATGCAGCAGCGTATGGTGCCTGCCCTTACATGTAAAGCAGCTGTGTGTGCTTGTGCAGTCACGTAGCTGGTGACCTCTGGCAAAAGAATTCAGACATAGCTGCTTCTTTTTTATATAGCCGGAGCGCGAGTCAACAGACATTTGAAGAAAACGCGGGCACAATCTTGCCGGATGGTTCTCCTTATAACATAAGTCACACCCTTTCTGTTTGGTGCTGACCTTTGTCTCGAAGGATTGAAGCCTTTTTGGAACTGCCTGAGTCTGTTTCATATCTTCGATGGCTTCCAATGTCCGATACCTTTCGCTCAGGAAGGCAATCATTTCTTCCCAAGCTGGGATCTCGGATTTGGCAGTTAGCGACTGTTCCCATAAGGACAGGGTCTGCTTGGGCAGTTTGCTCGCGCAAAGGAAAACCAAGAGACAATCTCATTTTTCTGTGGATACCTGGGAATGCGCTAGTGCTGTTAAGCACCCCTGAATCGTGGATTGTAGCTCTTTTAGAGCATGACCAGACTCTTGCGAAATTGAACTCAAGTTAAAAAGGAGCTTGAGCTGGCTGTTGACTAAAAGTCGCTTGTTTTGGAACCGATCTCGCAGCGCCTCCCACGCCGAAGCAAAACCATCATTCGTGAGAGGAGATTTGCTTCGCCACTTGTTTTCGTAAGGAGATGGAATAGCTTCTCGACCGGAGTCAGCCTGGGGTTGTTTACGTAAATTGCCGTGAATAGGAGTTTTGTTCTGAGCGAACGTGTGCCCAACAGTCGACTGGCGTCGCCTGCGTGATCTTAGCAACTCTGTTGGCCACAAATGTGGTCCAGTTGTACGCAGGCTTTCGTAGCCAGGCTAAGACGATTGTGGAATCTGTCCAGCAGCGGATATCTGAACTGGCGGAGGGCATGTGCGGAAGGATTGCTGTCACCATTTCGGTTAACAGCACGGCACCACAGAGCTCTAGCCGAGGAAGGGAGACGGTTTTTACCGGGGCCACTCGTGTTTTGGCTGTAAGCAGGCGAGTCAGGATCTTTTGCCCCATCTCGACGCGGATGTATATAGCCGCTCCATAGGCTCTCTGAGCCGCGTCACAGAAACCGTGGTGCTCTATGATTACCTCAGGCTGGTACCAGATCCATCTCGGAACGCGGATCTGGTTGAGGTCGGAATACTCGTCTAAAAACGATTGCCACCGCTGACTCATTTCAGTGGGAAGCTAAGTTTTGAACCAAATCTCCTGCATGAACGTTTTTGAACGGATTATGAACGGCGCGAGCCACCCGGCAGGATCGAACAACCTAGCGATTTGGGACAAAACTTCTCGCTTTGTATAGGAGGGTTCCACAACTATGTCGGGGGGAACGAAATAGAATTCGTCGGACTTCGCCCTCCACCGAATACCGAGCGTCTTGGCCGTGCTTTCAGCATCGATGTCGAGGAACTCGCTATGAAGGTGGTGTTCGGCCGGGACGTCTTTAAGGACGCTTTTGTTGTTCGAGGTCCACTTTCTTAGCGGAAACCCGGAGGCACTTAGGACTGCTTGCAACTCTCGAATTGAACTTTGGGCTTCGTTTACGGAACTCGCCCCTGCCAGAACGTCGTCGACGTACATGTGCTGCTGGATGATGCGGCTGGCATTTGGAAATGGCACTTGGATATCCTCTGCCAGCTGTTGCAAGACTCGAATGGCGAGGAAGGGAGCGCAGTTGACCCCGAAGGTAACTGTTTTTAGTTCAAAGTCTCGGATATCTCCTTCCTTGTTTCGGAACAGAATTCTTTGAAACGGGGTATGTTTTGGATCGACCCAGATCTGACGATACATTTTCGTAATGTCTGCACTGAAGACGTATTGAAAATAACGCCATTTCAGGACCTGGATCGTTAGATCGGATTGTAGGACTGGACCAGCATGAAGGATATCATTTAAGCTGGTCCCATTTGCCGACGGACTTGAAGCGTTGAATACAACGCGAAGCTTTGTAGTGGCGCTTTCGGGCTTAACTACCGCGTGATGAGGAAGATGATACGAGGGAGAATTGTGAGTCGGCGGAACTTTTTTCATATGACACAGATCCAGGTACTCCTGGATCACGCTGTCATATTGCTCTTTTAAGGGAAAGTCTCTTTTTAAACGATTTTCGTTTCTAAGAAACTGAGCTAACGCAATGGACCTTGAATATCCTAAATCGGATCCGGTATTTTCGGGGTCCCGGAACGGGAGCGTCACCACGTACCTCCCGCTTGCGTCTTTTGTTGTTGTTTGGAGGAAGTTCCTTTCACAATAGGAGTCCGACTCTTTTACCATCTTTACTGGTAGATCCTCCACCTCCCAGAACTGGCTGAGAAGCGTGTCGAGCGAATCAGGGTCGCCTATTTGGTGCACCTGAGTCGTGAAGGATGCGACCCGTTTCGGCTTACCCTTGGAAATCGGCCCCGTTAGCACCCACCCGAAAATAGTTTCTTGGCCCAGGAGCGAGCCGCAAATATTTTGTCGGGTGCCATCCATCATTATGGATGGTAGAATGTCAGCCCCGATCAGTACATCAATTTGAGAGCTCTCAAAAAAGGTAGGATCTGCCCAGTGGAGTGCGGGCAGGTCCTTCAAAGAATTCCGAGGGATCGGATAGGAGGGCTATTTGCCTGAGAGCTCCGGAAGGACGTACGCTTCAGTGTCTAACTGTAGACCTGGCTTAGTAGGAGAGCGAATCCCGAAGTGACACAGCCTCGAGGATTTCGCGGAGAACGAATGATTTAACCCGGAGACTTGGGTCTGGGTGTTGCGAAATGGCAACTTGATGAGGTTGAACAGGCGTTCTGAAATGAACGTCGCCTCGGATCCCGAGTCGATTAAGGCTCGGGCTCGGTAGTTCGTCCCCAAATGGCACACGTCAATCATCGCTGTGCTCAGTAGGACGGCTGAAGTGCCGGACGCGAAAAAAGTTTGCACCGCTGAGGTGCTTGCCGACGCATTTCTGCTAGAGGGTCTCGGAGGTTGCTGTGTAGGGGGCGAGGTTGAGGAACTCAATTTGGGAGCTGCGATGCAGCAGCGTATGGTGCCTGCTCTTACATGTAAAGCAGCTGTGTGTGCTTGTGCAGTCACGTAGCTGGTGACCTCTGGCAAAACAATTCAGACATAGCTGCTTCTTTTTTATATAGCCGGAGCGCGAGTCAACAGACATTTGAAGAAAACGCGGGCACAATCTTACCGGATGGTTCTCCTTATAACATAAGTCACACCCTTTCTGTTTGGTGCTGACCTTTGTCTCGAAGGATTGAAGCCTTTTTGGAACTGCCTGAGTCGGTTTCATATCTTCGATGGCTTCCAATGTCCGATACCTTTCGCTCAGGAATGCATTCGTTTCTTCCCAAGCTGGGATCTCGGATTTGGCAGTTAGCGACTGTTCCCATAAGGACAGGGTCTGCTTGGGCAGTTTGCTCGCGCAAAGGAAAACCAAGAGACTATCCCAGTTTTCTGTGGATACCTGGGAGTGCGCTAGTGCTGTTAAGCACCCCTGAATCGTGGATTGTAGCTCTTTTAGAGCATGACCAGACTCTTGCCAAATTGAACTCAAGTTAAAAAGGAGCTTGAGCTGGCTGTTGACTAAAAGTCGCTTGTTTTGGAACCGATCTCGCAGCGCCTCCCACGCCGAAGCAAAACCATCATTCGTGAGAGGAGATTTCGCCACGATGGCTTTTGCTTCGCCACTTGTTTTCGTAAGGAGATGGAATAGCTTCTCGACCGGAGTCAGCCTGGGGTTGTTTACGTAAATTGCCGTGAATAGGTCCCGGAAAGTGGGCCATCGGAGGTAGTCGCCATCGAAGACTTCCGTGTCGCATGGAGGTAAGCGGCAGCCGGACGATATTAGCGGCTGAGAGGGTGCTTGCGCGACTTGAGGCGTTGCTCTGTCGATTGTTTCGCCAATTTGTGCTGCACAGGACTCGTATACAGAGTAGCAGTAGTCATATTTGGCCTGGAGAATAGGCACTGTGTCGAGGGATCCTTCTTGGGCCATTAGGTCAGAGCATGTTTCGTACTCTCTTTCCACTTTGTCCCATAAGGCTCGCACCTGTTGCAGACGGACTTGTAACGTGTGTAGGGACGGAGAGGCTTGATCAGGAGTGTTGATCTTCGCTTCGAAAAGGCTTACGCGATCGCTGACGGCGATGAATTTATGCAACGCTGCGTTTGCGGGCGTTGGCTGCTCAGAGGATGCCATTTTCTTTGTGGTAGAGCGTGTGACGCGGAGGAAATCAGTCCCGACAGCGGAGGGACTCTCGGATTTTCTCGATAGAGAAGACTCACTAGACGCTCGCGTCACTGGTCGGGAAATGACCAACCTAGGAGTTGTCTTCGAACTGGTCGATGGCAAAACCATTGCTTTCGGAGTGGGAGTCGCGGTTTTGACCCTGTGACTAACGGACTTGGGTGCTGGCTTACCGCGAGTGGATAGCGGAGATTGCGGGTTGAACTTTTGTTCTTTTCCAGGTGCGGGTGTCTTTTTCTTGTCTCCCTCTAGGGGCATGCTCAGCTATGCCCTAGGAGAAGGAAGTCAAGAAGGCCTGCACGCCGCAAAAAATGTGGAATTGAAAAAGAACCAGACACAGAGGGTACCCAAATCTGGATGGACAAAGGATCCCGTCGGAATTCGGGAGAAAGTTGCAATTGGGATCTGGAGATTGTAGCACGAAAGAAAAAAAAAAAAATCTGGATAATAGCCAATGATTTATAAAAAACCGCTACCGACTGGAAATCCCGAAAAAAAATAGCTAATATATAGAAAATAGCTATAAACTTGAATTTATAAAAAAATAGCTACAGGATTTAGGAGCACAACAAAAAAAATCGCGACAATTTTATTATTTTAATTTAGGAACCAGAAATAGGAGCCAGAAATAGCTTGTAAAAAATTATTATTTGGCTTAAATAATTATTAAATAATCGGGTCAGTTTTTTTCTCTTAAATTTTGTCGTCGGACTTATTTATTTTATTTTATGTTTCGATTCTAGGGTATTCTCTCGTCGATATGCGCCGGTTTTTTGTCAGGGCAATAAAGAACAAAGAGGAGACGAAAGAACTTGCACTTGGCAAGCCTATGTAAGTCGCGACTGTGTGTATGTATATATGTATTATTTGGAGTTTAATAGGGGACTTGCAATATGTATTTATGTATGGAGAAACATATCTATGTAATGTAATCTCGGAAGAAAAAAGTCAGGTTTTATTTTATTCTTTATGTCGAGATTTGTGTTTTATTTTGAGCCAAGAGATAAAATTTGTTCTCAGTTCGGGTTCTATATTATTTATTATTTTTGGTAATATATTTTATTTGTGTATTAAATTGGTTAAATCTATGGAGTGATTCTTATATATGTATGTAGATGTGAATTTTATTGGAATATATGTATGTCAATGGATATTGAATTTGTGGTTTGTATATTTTATTGAGACAAAAAACATCAGTTTAGCAGCGGACGATAATAGTGAATTTTGGACAGTGTTTAAAAAAAAAAACAAATTATATATATATATACGTATATGCGCTTGGATACCAGCGGATCACCGTGAGACGAATTAGGGGGCCGGTATTGGCAAAGTGCTTGTTTATGCACTTAAAAAAAAAAGAAGTAATCACGGTGGCTGGGCGCATGTACTTATATATTTTCACTTTTCACTTGATACGGATGGACGGAAAGAATGAACGCCGTTGGAAAAACGAAAATGGCGACCACGGACGGAATAGGATTTAAAGCCGTACTTATCTTGATTTTTCCGCAAGGAGCGCTGGCAGGATCAGGAAGAATCCGGCTCGAAGGACCATGAAATGAAGTGGGCGGAAATGCTTGTTGTTGCGGCTGCTGCGGCTGATTCCTCCAGAAATTAAACGCCCGGGATCGACTTCAAATTTTGCACTTTATTCTTGCACTTGTAAATTAAGACTCATTTAAAACTAACATTGGAAATACCGCGGGACCGCGGAGTGGTGAATACCTTGCGGGAAGGAGAGAAGGAGAGCGCGAGCAGCGGTGCTTGCGAGCCGTGGAGGAGCTTTGAGTACAAGCATTGGCCGCTTACACTGCCGCTCAACTGTTTGCGCCCTTCTGGCGTGAACATTCTGCCCCCCCCCCCTCCCCTTGCGAAGGCAAGGGTATCCCTGGCCGGCGAGACAGCAGGATCGGCTTCATTCCGTACACGCTCCAGAAACAGTCCATCCGAACACCGTGTTCTGTGCAACGGGCAACCCATCCTCAATTCTTAGGAACCCCGGTTGGATCAAATTGGCATATACATCTGATCCCAACACGAGGGAGATGGAGGGCGGCCGGTGGAAGCGCTCGTCCGCGAGACGAACACCGTCAAACTTGGCCCTGGCGGCGTCGCTCAGAGCTCGGATATGTGTCCGGATCCTTAGGCTGGGTTCGATCTTCAGGACGACGTTGAGTCGGAAGGTGCTTGTTCGGGACCGGAGTGTCACCGAGCAGACCTCGTCGCCTCCCAGCCGGGTGATGGGCAGCCGGAACGCAGCCGCCAACGACCGGTCGATGCTGCTCACCGGCATGCATGGGTCGATCATGGCCCCGGTCTTGAAGGTCTTCGAGCCCGTGTCCAGCACGACGATGGCTGTAGGCAGCATGGGGACAGCCATCTGCCGGGGTCGGAGCGGGGAGGACCTCGTGCATGTGCAGTAGAGTGTGGTGGTCTCCACACTTCTTGCATCCCTCTTGGCTGCGGCAGTCTCCTCCTGAGTGCTGATGGGCGAGGCAGTTCGAGCAGTACTTATTAATAAGTACTGCCCGAAGGCGCTTTTCAACGCTCAGTTTGTGGAACCTCTTGCACTTCCGAAGAGGATGGATTCCAGAGCAGACTCGGCAGCGGTAGGATATAATACCTCGAGTACGTCTGCTCTCCAACGACTGGGTGGCACGAGGACGAGGAGCCATTATTGGAGGAAGTGAGTAAGTCTGCCAATAAAAGAAATGAAAAAGCTTAGTATCAGCCGACTACTATTTGGGCCCCGGAATGGGGGAAGTGCCCTAATCCCTAGGAACGGAGGACTCTTTGTCCTCCATCGGTAGCAGAATAACTTTGTGGACAGGGCGTTTTATGGTGCCGCGAGACGTACGGATCTCAACGGCTTGAATGCGGGCGTCGGCTCCTGGAAAGGCAGAAACGATTCTGCCGAGCCGCCATTCGTTCGGTGGTAGATTGTCCTCCTTGACAACTACCATATCGTCGGCTTGGAGGTTCCTGGTCGGAAATTGCCATTTGTTTCGTTTATGGGGTTCTTTAAGATACTCCTCTTTCCACCGTGCACTAAACTGCTGATTTTGTGCCTTGAGGTGTTGCCATCGATTTATTATCGACTTGGCTTCGCCCTTTCGGGCGACTTCGGGAACCCCCGGGTTCCGCCGTGGAAAGCAACGTCCCTCCAATAAGGAAATGGCCTGGTGTGAGGGCCAGCAAATCTGAGGGATCTTTGGACATAGGGGAGAGGGGTCTAGAGTTGAGGCAAGCCTCAATCTTAGCGAGAAGCGTCGCCAGCTCTCAAATGTATATTTGCGGACTGACGTCGATTTAAGGAACATGGTTTTGAAGCTTTTCACCCCTGCTTCCCACAAACCCCACATATGTGGACATCCTGGTGGGATGAATTGCCATACGAGTCCCGAATGGCTATATGCATCAGTCACGGACTCTTTGATAGCTTGGAGAAAGTCCCTGGAAATCAAAGTTGCCGCCCCCACAAAGGTCTTACCATTATCCGAATGGACCCGCTGAGGACAACCGCGCCTCGCTACGAAACGAGCAAAGGCCGCTAGAAATTTCTCGGTTGTTAGATCGGAAGTGGGTTCCAAATGGATAGCCTTCGTGGAAAAGCACACAAACACACAAACATATCCCTTCGTTATGAGACACGATCTCCCTGTAAAATTTATTATTTCGAAAGGGCCGGCATAGTCGATACCCGTGTAGGTGAACGCCCTCGAGAAGGAGACTCTATTTGTCGGGAAATCGCCCATCAGCTGTGTTTGGAGTCTCTTCTTGTAAATCGTGCAAATCTTACACGGATTGACCACAGCCTTCACCAGATTCTTGATTTTAGGAATCCAATATTTCGATCGGATCAGGCGTACGATCAATTGACTACCGCCATGAAGAGTAATCTGGTGAGTAAATTGGACGATGAGGCGCGACAATCTACAATCATAGGGGAGAATAATCGGATGACGTTCATCATATTGCAGGGTTTTGGAGGCAGTGAGGCAGGGCGTGCGACCGACCTTAAAAGGCCGTGTTGGTCAATGAACGGGAACAAATTCACCAAAGGACTTGACACTGGAAGAGGCCTTTTCTCGGTCAGATGCTGAAGCTCTTGGCCATATGCTCTGCGCTGCGCAATGGAGGTCAGAGTTCGTTCTGCCTCTCGGATCTCTTCACTTGTAGGGCGTGAATTGGGCAAGAACGAACCATTGCGGCAGCGTTTAAGGAAGCGTTGAACATAGACCAGAACTCGCAGGGCCTTGTCCAATTTGGAGAAACTTTCGAGAAATTCGATGGACGGGGCCTTGACAAAATGCACTTTGACCGCGCGCTGCTCTAGCTCTGTCACTGGAAGAGTGTCGCTTTGTGCTGGCCATAGCTCTCGTGGCCCTTGCAGCCACTCTGGTCCGTGCCACCAGAGATGGTTTCCTGCCAATTCATGTAGGGATACGCCATGACTGGCTAGATCGGCGGAGTTTTGTTCTGAGCGAACGTGTGCCCAACAGTCGACTGGCGTCGCCTGCGTGATCTTGGCAACTCTGTTGGCCACAAATGTGGTCCAGTTGTACGCAGGCTTTCGTAGCCAGGCTAAGACGATTGTGGAATCTGTCCAGCAGCGGATATCTGAACTGGCGGAGGGCATGTGCGGAAGGATTGCTGTCACCATTTCGGTTAACAGCACGGCACCACAGAGCTCTAGCCGAGGAAGGGAGACGGTTTTTACCGGGGCCACTTTTGGCTGTAAGCAGACGAGTCAGGATCTTTTGCCCCATCTCGACGCGGATGTATATAGCCGCTCCATAGAAACCGTGGTGCTCTATGATTACCTCAGGCTGGTACCAGATCCATCTCGGAACGCGGATCTGGTTGAGGTCGGAATACTCGTCTAAAAACGATTGCCACCGCTGACTCATTTCAGTGGGAAGCTAAGTTTTGAACCAAATCTCCTGCATGAACATTTTTGAACGGATTATGAACGGCGCGAGCCACCCGGCAGGATCGAACAACCTAGCGATTTGGGACAAAACTTCTCGCTTTGTATAGGAGGGTTCCACAACTATGTCGGGGGGAACGAAATAGAATTCGTCGGACTTTGCCCTCCACCGAATACCGAGCGTCTTGGCCGTGCTTTCAGCATCGATGTCGAGGAACTCGCTATGAAGGTGGTGTTCGGCCGGGACGTCTTTAAGGACGCTTTTGTTGTTCGAGGTCCACTTTCTTAGCGGAAACCCGGAGGCACTTAGGACTGCTTGCAACTCTCGAATTGAACTTTGGGCTTCGTTTACGGAACTCGCCCCTGCCAGAACGTCGTCGACGTACATGTGCTGCTGGATGATGCGGCTGGCATTTGGAAATGGCACTTGGATATCCTCTGCCAGCTGTTGCAAGACTCGAATGGCGAGGAAGGGAGCGCAGTTGACCCCGAAGGTAACTGTTTTTAGTTCAAAGTCTCGGATATCTCCTTCCTTGTTTCGGAACAGAATTCTTTGAAACGGGGTATGTTTTGGATCGACCCAGATCTGACGATACATTTTCGTAATGTCTGCACTGAAGACGTATTGAAAATAACGCCATTTCAGGACCTGGATCGTTAGATCGGATTGTAGGACTGGACCAGCATGAAGGATATCATTTAAGCTGGTCCCATTTGCCGACGGACTTGAAGCGTTGAATACAACGCGAAGCTTTGTAGTGGTGTTTTCGGCCTTAACTACCGCGTGATGAGAAAGATGATACGAGGGAGAATTGTGAGTCGGCGGAACTTCTTTCATATGACCCAGATCCAGGTACTCCTGGATCACGCTGTCATATTGCTCTTTTAAGGGAAAGTCTCTTTTTAAACGATTTTCGTTTCTAAGAAACTGAGCTAACGCAATGGACCTTGAATATCCTAAATCGGAACTGGTATTCTCGGGGTCCCGGAACGGGAGCGTCACCACGTACCTCCCGCATGCGTCTTTTGTTGTTGTTTGGAGGAAGTTCCTTTCACAATAGGAGTCCGACTCTTTTACCATCTTTACTGGTAGATCCTCCACCTCCCAGAACTTGCTGAGAAGCGTGTCGAGCGAATCAGGGTCGCCTATTTGGTGCACCTCGGTCGTGAAGGATGCGACCCCTTTCGGCTTACCCTTGGAAATCGGCCCCGTTAGCACCCACCCGAAAATAGTTTCTTGGCCCAGGAGCGAGCCGCAAATATTTTGTCGGGTGCCATCCATCATTATGGATGGTAGAATGTCAGTCCCGATCAGTACATCAATTTGAGAGCTCTCAAAAAAGGTAGGATCTGCCCAGCGGAGTGCGGGAAGGTCCTTCAAAGAATTCCGAGGGATCGGATAGGAGGGCAGTTTGCCTGAGAGCTCCGGAAGGACGTACGCTTCAGTGTCTAACTGTAGACCTGGCTTAGTAGGAGAGCGAATCCCGAAGTGACACAGCTTCGAGGATTTCGCGGAGACCGAATGATTTAACCCGGAGACTTGGGTCTGGGTGTTGCGGAATGGCAACTTGATGAGGTTGAACAGGCGTTCTGAAATGAACATCGCCTCGGATCCCGAGTCGATTAAGGCTCGGGCTCGGTAGTTCGTCCCCAAATGGCACACGTCAATCATCGCTGTGCTCAGTAGGACGGCTGAAGTGCCGGACGCGAAAAAAGTTTGCACCGCTGAGGTGCTTGCCGACGCATTTCTGCTAGAGGGTCTCGGAGGTTGCTGTGTAGGGGGCGAGGTTGAGGTCGCATTTTCGGAATTTGGGGGGCTGCGATGCAGCCCTTACATGTAAAGCAGCTGTGTGTGCTTGTGCAGTCACGTAGCTGGTGACCTCTGGCAAAACAATTCAGACATGTCTGCTTCTTTTTTATATAGCCGGAGCGCGAGTCAACAGACATTTGAAGAAAACGCGGGCACAATCTTACCGGATGGTTCTCCTTATAACATAAGTCACACCCTTTCTTTTTGGTGCTGACCTTTGTCTCGAAGGATTGAAGCCTTTTTGGAACTGCCTGAGTCGGTTTCATATCTTCGATGGCTTCCAATGTCCGATACCTTTCGCTCAGGAAGGCATTCATTTCTTCCCAAGCTGGGATCTCGGATTTGGCAGTTAGCGACTGTTCCCATAAGGACTGCTTGGGCAGTTTGCTCGCGCAAAGGAAAAACAAGAGACAATCCCAGTTTTCTGTGGATACCTGGGAGTGCGCTAGTGCTGTTAAGCACCCCTGAATCGTGGATTGTAGCTCTTTTAGAGCATAACCAGACTCTTGCGAAATTGAACTCAAGTTAAAAAGGAGCTTGAGCTGGCTGTTGACTAAAAGTCGCTTGTTTTGGAACCGATCTCGCAGCGCCTCCCACGCCGAAGCAAAACCATCAGTCGTGAGAGGAGATTTCGCCACGATGGCTTTTGCTTCGCCACTTGTTTTCGTAAGGAGATGGAATAGCTTCTCGACCGGAGTCAGCCTGGGGTTGTTTACGTAAATTGCCGTGAATAGGTCCCGGAAAGTGGGCCATCGGAGGTAGTCGCCATCGAAGACTTCCGTGTCGCATGGAGGTAAGCGGCAGCCGGACGATATTAGCGGCTGAGAGGGTGCTTGCGCGACTTGAGGCGTTGCTCTGTCGATTGTTTCGCCAATTTGTGCTGCACAGGACTCGTATACTGAGTAGCAGTAGTCATATTTGGCCTGGAGAATAGGCACTGTGTCGAGGGATCCTTCTTGGGCCATTAGGTCAGAGCATGTTTCGTACTCTCTTTCCACTTTGTCCCATAAGGCTCGCACCTGTTGCAGACGGACTTGTAACGTGTGTAGGGACGGAGAGGCTTGATCAGGAGTGTTGATCTTCGCTTCGAAAAGGCTTACCCGATCGCTGACGGCGATGAATTTATGCAACGCTGCGTTTGCGGGCTTTGGCTGCTCAGAGGATGCCATTTTCTTTGTGGTAGAGCGTGTGACGCGGAGGAAATCAGTCCCGACAGCGGAGGGACTCTCGGATTTTCTCGATAGAGAAGACTCACTAGACGCTCGCGTCACTGGTCGGGAAATGACCAACCTAGGAGTTGTCTTCGAACTGGTCGATGGCAAAACCATTTCTTTGGGAGTCGCGGTTTTGACCCTGGGACTAACGGACTTGGGTGCTGGCTTACCGCGAGTGGATAGCGGAGATTGCGGGTTGAACTTTTGTTCTTTTCCAGGTGCGGGTGTCTTTTTCTTGTCTCCCTCTAGGGGCATGCTCAGCTATGCCCTAGGAGAAGGAAGTCAAGAAGGCCTGCACGCCGCAAAAAATGTGGAATTGAAAAAGAACCAGACACAGAGGGTACCCAAATCTGGATGGACAAAGGATCCCGTCGGAATTCGGGAGAAAGTTGCAATTGGGATCTGGAGATTGGAGCACGAATGAAAAAAAAAAATCCCAATTTTTGTGAAATAAGGCCCCAATAGATCTTCAATCAACTGGAAAAAAGCTTAAATGAAGCACAATATAGCTAAAATTCAGTGTAAAAAAATAGCTAGGAGGATTCACAAAAAAAAAAAAACAACAGCTAGAGTGAAGTCCACAAGAAGATATAGCTATATTGGAGTCTATAAAAACATTAGATCAAATTTATAAAAAAAACTATGAATTGCAATTTCTGGAAAAATAGCTAAAAAATAGCTACCAGGTGGAGTCTGGATAATAGCCAAGGATTTATAAAAAACCGCTACCGACTGGAAATCCCGAAAAAAAATAGCTAATATATAGAAAATAGCTATAAAATTGAATTTATAAAAAAATAGCTACCAGATTTAGGAGCACAACGAAAAAAATCGCGACAATTTTATTATTTTAATTTAGGAACCAGAAACAGGAGCCAGAAATAGCTTGTAAAAAATTATTATTTGGCTTAAATAATTATTAAATAATCGGGTCAGTTTTTTTCTCTTAAATTTTGTCGTCGGCCTTATTTATTTTATTTTATGTTTCGATTCTAGGGTATTCTCTCGTCGCTATGCGCCGGTTTTTTGTCAGGGCAATAAAGAACAAAGAGGAGACGAAAGAACTTGCACTTGGCAAGCCTATGTAAGTCGCGACTGTGTGTATGTATATATGTATTATTTGGAGTTTAATAGGGGACTTGCAATATGTATTTATGTATGGAGAAACATATCTATGTAATGTAATCTCGGAAGAAAAAAGTCAGGTTTTATTTTATTCTTTATGTCGAGATTTGTGTTTTATTTTGAGCCAAGAGATAAAATTTGTTCTCAGTTCGGGTTCTATATTATTTATTATTTTTGGTAATATATTTTATTTGTGTATTAAATTGGTTAAATCTATGGAGTGATTCTTATATATGTATGTAGATGTGAATTTTATTGGAATATATGTATGTCAATGGATATTGAATTTGTGGTTTGTATATTTTATTGAGACAAAAAACATCAGTTTAGCAGCGGACGATAATAGTGAATTTTGGACAGTGTTTAAAAAAAAAAACAAATTATATATATATATACGTATATGCGCTTGGATACCAGCGGATCACCGTGAGACGAATTAGGGGGCCGGTATTGGCAAAGTGCTTGTTTATGCACTTAAAAAAAAAAGAAGTAATCACGGTGGCTGGGGGCATGTACTTATATATTTTCACTTTTCACTTGATACGGATGGACGGAAAGAATGAACGCCGTTGGAAAAACGAAAATGGCGACCACGGACGGAATAGGATTTAAAGCCGTACTTATCTTGATTTTTCCGCAAGGAGCGCTGGCAGGATCAGGAAGAATCCGGCTCGAAGGACCATGAAATGAAGTGGGCGGAAATGCTTGTTGTTGCGGCTGCTGCGGCTGATTCCTCCAGAAATTAAACGCCCGGGATCGACTTCAAATTTTGCACTTTATTCTTGCCTCCCAGCCGGGTGATGGGCAGCCGGAACGCAGCCGCCAACGACCGGTCGATGCTGCTCACCGGCATGCATGAGCCCGTGTCCAGCACGACGATGGCTGTAGGCAGCATGGGGACAGCCTTCTGCTGCCCCGTTGCCACCGCCGGAGACGCGACGGAGACCTTCGGACGCGGGCGATTGTTGGCGACTGGGGCTGGTGGCAGAGTGCGGGAAATCCGGACCGGACGAGGTGCAGCGGGACGGCGCTCTCTGCGCGTCGGAGCTGGTAGCGCTGCCGGGGTCGGAGCGGGGAGGACCTCGTGCATGTGGAGTAGAGTGTGGTGGTCTCCTCCACACTTCTTGCTTCCCTCTTGGCTGCGGCAGTCTCCTCCTGAGTGCTGATGGGCGAGGCAGTTCGAGCAGTACTTATTAATAACTGCCCGAAGGCGCTTTTCAGCGCTCAGTTTGTGGAACCTCTTGCACTTCCGAAGAGGATGGATTCCAGAGCAGACTCGGCAGCGGTAGGATTTAATACCTCGAGTACGTCTGCTCTCCAACGACTGGGTGGCACGAGGACGAGGAGCCATTATTGGAGGAAGTGAGTAAGTCTGCCAATAAAAGAAATGAAAAAGCTTAGTATGAGCCGTCTACTATTTGGGCCCCGGAATGGGGGAAGTGCCCTAATCCCTAGGAACGGAAGACTCTTTGTCCTCACTCGGTAGCAGAATAACTTTGTGGACAGGGCGTTTTATGGTGCCGCGAGACGTACGGATCTCAACGACTCGAATGCGGTCGTCGGCTCCTGGAAAGACAGAAACGATTCTGCCGAGCCGCCATTCGTTCGGTGGTAGATTGTCCTCCTTGACAACTACCATATCGTCGGCTTGGAGGTTCCTGGTCTTAAATTGCCATTTGTTTCGTTTATGGAGTTCTTTAAGATACTCCTCTTTCCACCGTGCACTAAACTGCTGATGTTGTGCGTTGAGGTGTTGCCATCGATTTATTATCGACTTGGCTTCGCCCTTTCGGGAGAACCCCCGGGTTCCGCCGTGGAAAGCAACGTCCCTCCAATAAGGAAATGGCCTGGTGTGAGGGCCAGCAAATCTGACGGATCTTCGGACATAGGGAGAGGGGTCTAGAGTTGAGGCAAGCCTCAATCTTAGCGAGAAGCGTCGCCAGCTTTCAAATGTATATTTGCGGACTGACGTCGATTTAAGGAACAAGGTTTTGAAGCTTTTCACCCCTGCTTCCCACAAACCCCACATATGTGGACATCCTGGTGGGATGAATTGCCATACGAGTCCCGAATGGCTATATGCATCAGTCACGGACTCTTTGATAGCTTGGAGAAAGTCCCTGGAAATCAAAGTTGCCGCCCCCACAAAGGTCTTACCATTATCCGAATGGACCCGCTGAGGACAACCGCGCCTCGCTACGAAACGAGCAAAGGCCGCTAGAAATTTCTCGGTTGTTAGATCGGAAGTGGGTTCCAAATGGATAGCCTTCGTGGAAAAGCACACAAACACACAAACATATCCCTTCGTTATGAGACACGATCTCCCTGTAAAATTTATTATTTCGAAAGGGCCGGCATAGTCGATACCCGTGTAGGTGAACGCCCTCGAGAAGGAGACTCTATTTGTCGGGAAATCGCCCATCAGCTGTGTTTGGAGTCTCTTCTTGTAAATCGTGCAAATCTTACACGGATTGACCACAGCCTTCACCAGATTCTTGATTTTAGGAATCCAATATTTCGATCGGATCAGGCGTACGATCAATTGACTACCGCCATGAAGAGTAATCTGGTGAGTAAATTGGACGATGAGGCGCGACAATCTACAATCATAGGGGAGAATAATCGGATGACGTTCATCATATTGCAGGGTTTTGGAGGCAGTGAGGCAGGGCGTGCGGCCGACCTTAAAAGGCCGTGTTGGTCAATGAACGGGAACAAATTCACCAAAGGACTTGACACTGGAAGAGGCCTTTTCTCGGTCAGATGCTGAAGCTCTTGGCCATATGCTCTGCGCTGCGCAATGGAGGTCAGAGTTCGTTCTGCCTCTCGGATCTCTTCACTTGTAGGGCGTGAATTGGGCAAGAACGAACCATTGCGGCAGCGTTTAAGGAAGCGTTGAACATAGACCAGAACTCGCAGGGCCTTGTCCAATTTGGAGAAACGTTCGAGAAATTCGATGGACGGGGCCTTGACAAAATGCACTTTGACCGCGCGCTGCTCTAGCTCTGTCACTGGAAGAGTGTCGCTTTGTGCTGGCCATAGCTCTCGTGGCCCTTGCAGCCACTCTGGTCCGTGCCACCAGAGATGGTTTCCTGCCAATTCATGTAGGGATACGCCATGACTGGCTAGATCGGCGGAGTTTTGTTCTGAGCGAACGTGTGCCCAACAGTCGACTGGCGTCGCCTGCGTGATCTTGGCAACTCTGTTGGCCGCAAATGTGGTCCAGTTGTACGCAGGCTTTCGTAGCCAGGCTAAGACGATTGTGGAATTTGTCCAGCAGCGGATATCTGAACTGGCGGAGGGCATGGGACGGTTTTTACCGGGGCCACTCGTGTTTTGGCTGTAAGCAGGCGAGTCAGGATCTTTTGCCCCATCTCGACGCGGATGTATATAGCCGCTCCATAGGCTCTCTGAGCCGCGTCACAGAAACCGTGGTGCTCTATGATTACCTCAGGCTGGTACCAGATCCATCTCGGAACGCGGATCTGGTTGAGGTCGGAACACTCGTCTAAAAACGATTGCCACCGCTGACTCATTTCAGTGGGAAGCTAAGTTTTGAACCAAATCTCCTGCATGAACATTTTTGAACGGATTATGAACGGCGCGAGCCACCCGGCAGGATCGAACAACCTAGCGATTTGGGACAAAACTTCTCGCTTTGTATAGGAGGGTTCCACAACTATGTCGGGGGGAACGAAATAGAATTCGTCGGACTTTGCCCTCCACCGAATACCGAGCGTCTTGGCCGTGCTTTCGGCATCGATGTCGAGGAACTCGCTATGAAGGAGGTGTTCGGCCGGGACATCTTTAAGGACGCTTTTGTTGTTCGAGGTCCACTTTCTTAGCGGAAACCCGGAGGCACTTAGGGCAGCTTGCAACTCTCGAATTGAACTTTGGGCTTCTTTTTCGGAATTCGCCCCTGCCAGAACGTCGTCGACGTACATATGCTGCTGGATAATGCGGCTGGCATTTGGAAATGGCACTTGGATATCTTGCAAGACTCGAATGGCGAGGAAGGGAGCGCAGTTGACCCCGAAGGTAACTGTTTTTAGTTCAAAGTCTCGGATATCTCCTTCCTTGTTTCGGAACAGAATTCTTTGAAACGGGGTATGTTTTGGATCGACCCAGATCTGACGATACATTTTCGTAATGTCTGCACTGAAGACGTATTGAAAATAACGCCATTTCAGGACCTGGATCGTTAGATCGGATTGTAGGACTGGACCAGCATGAAGGATATCATTTAAGCTGGTCCCATTTGCCGACGGACTTGAAGCGTTGAATACAACGCGAAGGGTTGTAGTGGTGCTTTCGGGCTTAACTACCGCGTGATGAGAAAGATGATACGAGGGAGAATTGTGAGTCGGCGGAACTTCTTTCATATGACCCAGATCCAGGTACTCCTGGATCACGCTGTCTTATTGCTCTTTTAAGGGAAAGTCTCTTTTTAAACGATTTTCGTTTCTAAGAAACTGAGCTAACGCAATGGACCTTGAATATCCTAAATCGGATCTGGTATTCTCGGGGTCCCGGAACGGGAGCGTCACCACGTACCTCCCGCTTGCGTCTTTTGTTGTTGTTAGGAGGAAGTTCCTTTCACAATAGGAGTCCGACTCTTTTACCATCTTTACTGGTAGATCCTCCACCTCCCAGAACTTGCTGAGAAGCGTGTCGAGCGAATCAGGGTCGCCTATTTGGTGCACCTGGGTCGTGAAGGATGCGACCCGTTTCGGCTTACCCTGGAAATCGGCCCCGTTAGCACCCACCCGAAAATAGTTTCTTGGCCCAGGAGCGAGCCGCAAATATTTTGTCGGGTGCCATCCATCATTATGGATGGTAGAATGTCAGTCCCGATCAGTACATCAATTTGAGAGCTCTCAAAAAAGGTAGGATCTGCCCAGCGGAGTGCGGGAAGGTCCTTCAAAGAATTCCGAGGGATCGGATAGGAGGGCAGTTTGCCTGAGAGCTCCGGAAGGACGTACGCTTCAGTGTCTAACTGTAGACCTGGCTTAGTAGGAGAGCGAATCCCGAAGTGACACAGCTTCGAGGATTTCGCGGAGACCGAATGATTTAACCCGGAGACTTGGGTCTGGGTGTTGCGGAATGGCAACTTGATGAGGTTGAACAGGCGTTCTGAAATGAACATCGCCTCGGATCCCGAGTCGATTAAGGCTCGGGCTCGGTAGTTCGTCCCCAAATGGCACACGTCAATCATCGCTGTGCTCAGTAGGACGGCTGAAGTGCCGGACGCGAAAAAAGTTTGCACCGCTGAGGTGCTTGCCGACGCATTTCTGCTAGAGGGTCTCGGAGGTTGCTGTGTAGGGGGCGAGGTTGAGGTCGCATTTTCGGAATTTGGGGGCTGCGATGCAGCCCTTACATGTAAAGCAGCTGTGTGTGCTTGTGCAGTCACGTAGCTGGTGACCTCTGGCAAAACAATTCAGACATGTCTGCTTCTTTTTTATATAGCCGGAGCGCGAGTCAACAGACATTTGAAGAAAACGCGGGCACAATCTTACCGGATGGTTCTCCTTATAACATAAGTCACACCCTTTCTTTTTGGTGCTGACCTTTGTCTCGAAGGATTGAAGCCTTTTTGGAACTGCCTGAGTCGGTTTCATATCTTCGATGGCTTCCAATGTCCGATACCTTTCGCTCAGGAAGGCATTCATTTCTTCCCAAGCTGGGATCTCGGATTTGGCAGTTAGCGACTGTTCCCATAAGGACTGCTTGGGCAGTTTGCTCGCGCAAAGGAAAAACAAGAGACAATCCCAGTTTTCTGTGGATACCTGGGAGTGCGCTAGTGCTGTTAAGCACCCCTGAATCGTGGATTGTAGCTCTTTTAGAGCATAACCAGACTCTTGCGAAATTGAACTCAAGTTAAAAAGGAGCTTGAGCTGGCTGTTGACTAAAAGTCGCTTGTTTTGGAACCGATCTCGCAGCGCCTCCCACGCCGAAGCAAAACCATCAGTCGTGAGAGGAGATTTCGCCACGATGGCTTTTGCTTCGCCACTTGTTTTCGTAAGGAGATGGAATAGCTTCTCGACCGGAGTCAGCCTGGGGTTGTTTACGTAAATTGCCGTGAATAGGTCCCGGAAAGTGGGCCATCGGAGGTAGTCGCCATCGAAGACTTCCGTGTCGCATGGAGGTAAGCGGCAGCCGGACGATATTAGCGGCTGAGAGGGTGCTTGCGCGACTTGAGGCGTTGCTCTGTCGATTGTTTCGCCAATTTGTGCTGCACAGGACTCGTATACTGAGTAGCAGTAGTCATATTTGGCCTGGAGAATAGGCACTGTGTCGAGGGATCCTTCTTGGGCCATTAGGTCAGAGCATGTTTCGTACTCTCTTTCCACTTTGTCCCATAAGGCTCGCACCTGTTGCAGACGGACTTGTAACGTGTGTAGGGACGGAGAGGCTTGATCAGGAGTGTTGATCTTCGCTTCGAAAAGGCTTACGCGATCGCTGACGGCGATGAATTTATGCAACGCTGCGTTTGCGGGCGTTGGCTGCTCAGAGGATGCCATTTTCTTTGTGGTAGAGCGTGTGACGCGGAGGAAATCAGTCCCGACAGCGGAGGGACTCTCGGATTTTCTCGATAGAGAAGACTCACTAGACGCTCGCGTCACTGGTCGGGAAATGACCAACCTAGGAGTTGTCTTCGAACTGGTCGATGGCAAAACCATTGCTTTCGGAGTGGGAGTCGCGGTTTTGACCCTGTGACTAACGGACTTGGGTGCTGGCTTACCGCGAGTGGATAGCGGAGATTGCGGGTTGAACTTTTGTTCTTTTCCAGGTGCGGGTGTCTTTTTCTTGTCTCCCTCTAGGGGCATGCTCAGCTATGCCCTAGGAGAAGGAAGTCAAGAAGGCCTGCACGCCGCAAAAAATGTGGAATTGAAAAAGAACCAGACACAGAGGGTACCCAAATCTGGATGGACAAAGGATCCCGTCGGAATTCGGGAGAAAGTTGCAATTGGGATCTGGAGATTGGAGCACGAAAGAAAAAAAAAAAAATCCCAATTTTTGTGAAATAAGGCCCCAATAGATCTTCAATCAACTGGAAAAAAGCTTAAATGAAGCACAATATAGCTAAAATTCAGTGTTAAAAAATAACTAGGAGGATTCACAAAAAAAAAAAAAACAACAGCTAGAGTGAAGTCCACAAGAAGATATAGCTATATTGGAGTCTATAAAAACAATAGATCAAATTTATAAAAAAAACTATGAATTGCAATTTCTGGAAAAATAGCTAAAAAATAGCTACCAGGTGGAGTCTGGATAATAGCCAAGGATTTATAAAAAACCGCTACCGACTGGAAATCCCGAAAAAAAATAGCTAATATATAGAAAATAGCTATAAACTTGAATTTATAAAAAAATAGCTACCGGATTTAGGAGCACAACGAAAAAAATCGCGACAATTTTATTATTTTAATTTAGGAACCAGAAATATGAGCCAGAAATAGCTTGTAAAAAATTATTATTTGGCTTAAATAATTATTAAATAATCGGGTCAGTTTTTTTCTCTTAAATTTTGTCGTCGGACTTATTTATTTTATTTTATGTTTCGATTCTAGGGTATTCTCTCGTCGCTATGCGCCGGTTTTTTGTCAGGGCAATGAAGAACAAAGAGGAGACGAAAGAACTTGCACTTGGCAAGCCTATGTAAATCGCGACTGTGTGTATGTATATATGTATTATTTGGAGTTTAATAGGGGACTTGCAATATGTATTTATGTATGGAGAAACATATCTATGTAATGTAATCTCGGAAGAAAAAAGTCATGTTTTATTTTATTCTGTATGTCGAGATTTGTGTTTTATTTTGAGCCAAGAGATAAAATTTGTTCTCAGTTCGGGTTCGATATTATTTATTATTTTTGGTAAAATATTTTATTTGTGTATTAAATTGGTTAAATCTATGGAGTGATTCTTATATATGTATGTAGATGTGAGTTTTATTGGAATATATGTATGTCAATGGATATTGAATTTGTGGTTTGTATATTTTATTGAGGCAAAAAACATTAGTTTAGCAGCGGACGATAATAGTGAATTTTGGACAGTGTTTAAAAAAAAAAACAAAATGTATATATATATACGTATATGCGCTTGGATACCAGCGGATCACCGTCAGACGAATTAGGGGGCCGGTATTGGCAAAGTGCTTGTTTATGCACTTAAAAAAAAAAGAAGTAATCACGGTGGCTGGGCGCATGTACTTATATATTTTCACTTTTCACTTGATACGGATGGACGGAAAGAACGAACGCCGTTGGAAAAACGAAAATGGCGACCACGGACGGAATAGGATTTAAAGCCGTACTTATCTTGATTTTTCCGCAAGGAGCGCTGGCAGGATCAGAAAGAATCCGGCTCGAAGGACCATGAAATGAAGTGGGCGGAAATGCTTGTTGCTGCGGCTGATTCCTCCAGAAATTAAACGCCCGGGATCGACTTCAAATTTTGCACTTTATTCTCGCACTTGTAAATTAAGACTCATTTAAAACTAACATTGGAAATACCGCGGGAACGCGGAGTGGTGAATACCTTGCGGGAAGGGAGGATAGCGAGAGAAGAGAAGGAGAGCGCGAGCAGCGGTGCTTGCGAGCCGTAGAGGAGCTTTGAGTACAACCATTGGCCGCTTACACTGCCGCTCAACAGTTTGCGCCCTTCTGCTGCCCCGTTGCCACCGCCGGAGACGCGACGTAGACCTTCGGACGCGGGCGATTGTTGGCGACTGGGGCTGGTGGCAGAGTGCGGGAAATCCGGACCGGACGAGGTGCAGCGGGACGCCGCTCTCTGCGCGTCTGAGCTGGTAGCGCTGCCGGGGTCGGAGCGGGGAGGACCTCGTGCATGTGGAGTAGAGTGTGGTGGTCTCCTCCACACTTCTTGCTTCCCTCTTGGCTGCGGCAGTCTCCTCCTGAGTGCTGATGGGCGAGGCAGTTCGAGCAGTACTTATTAATAAGTACAGCCCGAAGGCGCTTTTCAGCGCTCAGTTTGTGGAACCTCTTGCACTTCCGAAGAGGATGGATTCCAGAGCAGACTCGGCAGCGGTAGGATTTAATACCTCGAGTACGTCTGCTCTCCAACGACTGGGTGGCACGAGGACGAGGAGCCATTATTGGAGGAAGTGAGTAAGTCTGCCAATAAAAGAAATGAAAAAGCTAAGTATGAGCCGTCTACTATTTAGGCCCCGGAATGGGGGAAGTGCCCTAATCCCTAGGAACGGAAGACTCTTTGTCCTCACTCGGTAGCAGAATAACTTTGTGGACAGGGCGTTTTATGGTGCCGCGAGACGTACGGATCTCAACGACTCGAATGCGGTCGTCGGCTCCTGGAAAGACAGAAACCATTCGTTCGGTGGTAGATTGTCCTCCTTGACAACTACCATATCGTCGGCTTGGAGGATCCTGGTCGGAAATTGCCCTTTGTTTCGTTTATGGAGTTCTTTAAGATACTCCTCTTTCCACCGTGCACTAAACTGCTGATGCTGTGCCTTGAGGTGTTGCCATCGATTTATTATCGACTTGGCTTCGCCCTTTCGGGCGAACCCCCGGGTTCCGCCGTGGAAAGCAACGTCCCTCCAATAAGGAAATGGCCTGGTGTGAGGGCCAGCAAATCTGAGGGATCTTCGGACATAGGGGAGAGGGGTCTAGAGTTGAGGCAAGCCTCAATCTTAGCGAAAAGCGTTGCCAGCTCTCAAATGTATATTTGCGGACTGACGTCGATTTAAGGAACAAGGTTTTGAAGCTTTTCACCCCTGCTTCCCACAAACCCCACATATGTGGACATCCTGGTGGGATGAATTGCCATACGAGTCCCGAATGGCTATATGCATCAGTCACGGACTCTTTGATAGCTTGGAGAAAGTCCCTGGAAATCAAAGTTGCCGCCCCCACAAAGGTCTTACCATTATCCGAATGGATCCGCTGAGGACAACCGCGCCTCGCTACGAAACGAGCAAAGGCCGCTAGAAATTTCTCGGTTGTTAGATCGGAAGTGGGTTCCAAATGGATAGCCTTCGTGGAAAAGCACACAAACACACAAACATATCCCTTCGTTATGAGACACGCTCTCCCTGTATAATTTTTTATTTCGAAAGGGCCGGCATAGTCGATACCCGTGTAGGTGAACGCCCTCGAGAAGGAGACTCTATTTGTCGGGAAATCGCCCATCAGCTGTGTTTGGATTCTCTTCTTGTAAATCGTGCAAATCTTACACGGATTGACCACAGCCTTCACCAGATTCTTGATTTTAGGAATCCAATACTTCGATCGGATCAGGCGTACGATCAATTAAATTTAAGGAAGCGTTGAACATAGACCAGAACTCGCAGGGCCTTGTCCAATTTGGAGAAACGTTCGAGAAAGTCGATGGACGGGGCCTTGACAAAATGCACTTTGACCGCGCGCTGCTCTAGCTCTGTCACTGGAAGAGTGTCGCTTTGTGCTGGCCATAGCTCTCGTGGCCCTTGCAGCCACTCTGGTCCGTGCCACCAGAGATGGTTTCCTGCCAATTCATGTAGGGATACGCCATGACTGGCTAGATCGGCGGAGTTTTGTTCTGAGCGAACGTGTGCCCAACAGTCGACTGGCGTCGCCTGCGTGATCTTGGCAACTCTGTTGGCCACTCTCTGTCTTAGCCAGGCTAAGACGATTGTGGAATCTGTCCAGCAGCGGATATCTGAACTGGCGGAGGGCATGTGCGGAAGGATTGCTGTCACCATTTCGGTTAACAGCACGGCACCACAGAGCTCTAGCCGAGGAAGGGAGACGGTTTTTACCGGGGCCACTCGTGTTTTGGCTGTAAGCAGGCGAGTCAGGATCTTTTGCCCCATCTCGACGCGGATGTATATAGCCGCTCCATAGGCTCTCTGAGCCGCGTCACAGAAACCGTGGTGCTCTATGATTACCTCAGGCTGGTACCAGATCCATCTCGGAACGCGGATCTGGTTGAGGTCGGAATACTCGTCTAAAAACGATTGCCACCGCCGACTCATTTCAGTGGGAAGCTAAGTTTTGAACCAAATCTCCTCCATGAACATTTTTAAACGGATTATGAACGGCGCGAGCCACCCGGCAGGATCGAACAACCTAGCGATTTGGGACAAAACTTCTCGCTTTGTATAGGAGGGTTCCACAACTATGTCGGGGGGAACGAAATAGAATTCGTCGGACTTTGCCCTCCACCGAATACCGAGCGTCTTGGCCGTGCTTTCGACATCGATGTCGAGGAACTCGCAATGAAGGAGGTGTTCGGCCGGGACATCTTTAAGGACGCTTTTGTTGTTCGAGGTCCACTTTCTTAGCGGAAACCCGGAGGCACTTAGGACTGCTTGCAACTCTCGAATTGAACTTTGGGCTTCGTTTACGGAACTCGCCCCTGCCAGAACGTCGTCGACGTACATGTGCTGCTGGATGATGCGGCTGGCATTTGGAAATGGCACTTGGATATCCTCTGCCAGCTGTTGCAAGACTCGAATGGCGAGGAAGGGAGCGCAGTTGACCCCGAAGGTAACTGTTTTTAGTTCAAAGTCTCGGATATCTCCTTCCTTGTTTCGGAACAGAATTCTTTGAAACGGGGTATGTTTTGGATCGACCCAGATCTGACGATACATTTTCGTAATGTCTGCACTGAAGACGTATTGAAAATAACGCCATTTCAGGACCTGGATCGTTAGATCGGATTGTAGGACTGGACCAGCATGAAGGATATCATTTAAGCTGGTCCCATTTGCCGACGGACTTGAAGCGTTGAATACAACGCGAAGCTTTGTAGTGGTGTTTTCGGCCTTAACTACCGCGTGATGAGAAAGATGATACGAGGGAGAATTGTGAGTCGGCGGAACTTCTTTCATATGACCCAGATCCAGGTACTCCTGGATCACGCTGTCATATTGCTCTTTTAAGGGAAAGTCTCTTTTTAAACGATTTTCGTTTCTAAGAAACTGAGCTAACGCAATGGACTTGAATATCCTAAATCGGAACTGGTATTCTCGGGGTCCCGGAACGGGAGCGTCACCACGTACCTCCCGCTTGCGTCTTTTGTTGTTGTTTGGAGGAAGTTCCTTTCACAATAGGAGTCCGACTCTTTTACCATCTTTACTGGTAGATCCTCCACCTCCCAGAACTTGCTGAGAAGCGTGTCGAGCGAATCAGGGTCGCCTATTTGGTGCACCTCGGTCGTGAAGGATGCGACCCCTTTCGGCTTACCCTTGGAAATCGGCCCCGTTAGCACCCACCCGAAAATAGTTTCTTGGCCCAGGAGCGAGCCGCAAATATTTTGTCGGGTGCCATCCATCATTATGGATGGTAGAATGTCAGCCCCGATCAGTACATCAATTTGAGAGCTCTCAAAAAAGGTAGGATCTGCTCAGCGGAGTGCGGGAAGGTCCTTAAAGAATTCCGAGGGATCGGATAGGAGGGCAGTTTGCCTGAGAGCTCCGGAAGGACGTACGCTTCAGTGTCTAACTGTAGACCTGGCTTAGTAGGAGAACGAATCCCGAAGTGACACAGCTTCGAGGATTTCGCGGAGACCGAATGATTTAACCCGGAGACTTGGGTCTGGGTGTTGCGGAATGGCAACTTGATGAGGTTGAACAGGCGATCTGAAATGAACATCGCCTCGGATCCCGAGTCGATTAAGGCTCGGGCTCGGGTAGTTCGTCCCCAAAATGGCACACGTCAATCATCGCTGTGCTCAGTAGGACGGCTGAAGTGCCGGACGCGAAAAAAGTTTGCACCGCTGAGGTGCTTGCCGACGCATTTCTGCTAGAGGGTCTCGGAGGTTGCTGTGTAGGGGGCGAGGTTGAGGAACTCGCATTTTCGGAATTTGGGGGGCTGCGATGCAGCAGCGTATGGTGCCTGCCCTTACAGGTAAAGCAGCTGTGTGTGCTTGTGCAGTCACGTAGCTGGTGACCTCTGGCAAAACAATTCAGACATGTCTGCTTCTTTTTTATATAGCCGGAGCGCGAGTCAACAGACATTTGAAGAAAACGCGGGCACAATCTTACCGGATGGTTCTCCTTATAACATAAGTCACACCCTTTCTGTTTGGTGCTGACCTTTGTCTCGAAGGATTGAAGCCTTTTTGGAACTGCCTGAGTCGGTTTCATATCTTCGATGGCTTCCAATGTCCGATACCTTTCGCTCAGGAAGGCATTCATTTCTTCCCAAGCTGGGATCTCGGATTTGGCAGTTAGCGACTGTTCCCATAAGGACAGGGTCTGCTTGGGCAGTTTGCTCGCGCAAAGGAAAACCAAGAGACAATCCCAGTTTTCTGTGGATACCTGGGAATGCGCTAGTGCTGTTAAGCACCCCTGAATCGTGGATTGTAGCTCTTTTAGAGCATAACCAGACTCTTGCGAAATTGAACTCAAGTTAAAAAGGAGCTTGAGCTGGCTGTTGACTAAAAGTCGCTTGTTTTGGAACCGATCTCGCAGCGCCTCCCACGCCGAAGCAAAACCATCAGTCGTGAGAGGAGATTTCGCCACGATGGCTTTTGCTTCGCCACTTGTTTTCGTAAGGAGATGGAATAGCTTCTCGACCGGAGTCAGCCTGGGGTTGTTTACGTAAATTGCCGTGAATAGGTCCCGGAAAGTGGGCCATCGGAGGTAGTCGCCATCGAAGACTTCCTTGTCGCATGGAGGTAAGCGGCAGCCGGACGATATTAGCGGCTGAGAGGGTGCTTGCGCGACTTGAGGCGTTGCTCTGTCGATTGTTTCGCCAATTTGTGCTGCACAGGACTCGTATACTGAGTAGCAGTAGTCATATTTGGCCTGGAGAATAGGCACTGTGTCGAGGGATCCTTCTTGGGCCATTAGGTCAGAGCATGTTTCGTACTCTCTTTCCACTTTGTCCCATAAGGCTCGCACCTGTTGCAGACGGACTTGTAACGTGTGTAGGGACGGAGAGGCTTGATCAGGAGTGTTGATCTTCGCTTCGAAAAGGCTTACGCGATCGCTGACGGCGATGAATTTATGCAACGCTGCGTTTGCGGGCGTTGGCTGCTCAGAGGATGCCATTTTCTTTGTGGTAGAGCGTGTGACGCGGAGGAAATCAGTCCCGACAGCGGAGGGACTCTCGGATTTTCTCGATAGAGAAGACTCACTAGACGCTCGCGTCACTGGTCGGGAAATGACCAACCTAGGAGTTGTCTTCGAACTGGTCGATGGCAAAACCATTGCTTTCGGAGTGGGAGTCGCGGTTTTGACCCTGGACTAACGGACTTGGGTGCTGGCTTACCGCGAGTGGATAGCGGAGATTGCGGGTTGAACTTTTGTTCTTTTCCAGGTGCGGGTGTCTTTTTCTTGTCTCCCTCTAGGGGCATGCTCAGCTATGCCCTAGGAGAAGGAAGTCAAGAAGGCCTGCACGCCGCAAAAAATGTGGAATTGAAAAAGAACCAGACACAGAGGGTACCCAAATCTGGATGGACAAAGGATCCCGTCGGAATTCGGGAGAAAGTTGCAATTGGGATCTGGAGATTGGAGCACGAAGGAAAAAAAAAAATCCCAATTTTTGTGAAATAAGGCCCCAATAGATCTTCAATCAACTGGAAAAAAGCTTAAATAAAGCACAAAATGCTAAGATTCAGTGTGAAAAAATAGCTAGGAGGATTCACAAAAAAAAAACAACAGCTAGAGTGAAGTCCACAAGAAGATATAGCTATATTGGAGTCTATAAAAACAATAGATCAAATTTATAAAAAAAACTATGAATTGCAATTTCTGGAAAAATAGCTAAAAAATAGCTACCAGGTGGAGTCTGGATAATAGCCAAGGATTTATAAAAAACCGCTACCGACTGGAAATCCCGAAAAAAAATAGCTAATATATAGAAAATAGCTATAAACTTGAATTTATAAAAAAATAGCTACCGGATTTAGGAGCACAACGAAAAAAATCGCGACAATTTTATTATTTTAATTTAGGAGCCAGAAATAGCTTGTAAAAAAATATTATTTGGCTTAAATAATTATTAGATAATCGGGTCAGTTTTTTTCTCTTAAATTTTGTCGTCGGACTTATTTATTTTATTTTATGTTTCGATTCTAGGGTATTCTCTCGTCGCTATGCGCCGGTTTTTTGTCAGGGCAATAAAGAACAAAGAGGAGACGAAAGAACTTGCACTTGGCAAGCCTATGTAAGTCGCGACTGTGTGTATGTATATATGTATTATTTGGAGTTTAATAGGGGACTTGCAATATGTATTTATGTATGGAGAAACATATCTATGTAATGTAATCTCGGAAGAAAAAAGTCAGGTTTTATTTTATTCTGTATGTCGAGATTTGTGTTTTATTTTGAGCCAAGAGATAAAATTTGTTCTCAGTTCGGGTTCTATATTATTTATTATTTTTGGTAATATATTTAATTTGTGTATTAAATTGTAGTTGTTGTAATAAATTTAGATGTGAATTTTATTGGAATATATGTATGTCAATGGATATTGAATTTGTGGTTTGTATATTTTATTGAGGCAAATAACATCAGTTTAGCAGCGGACGATAATAGTGAATTTTGGACAGTGTTTAAAAAAAAAACAAAATGTATATATATATATGTCGGGTTATGAATATCAGGGGCCTCGCCGTCCGTCCGTCCGTCCATATCAGCGTCGCTTGTCTCTTTTTCACTATATAATTCTATGCAGCTGTGCGCAGTCAACGAGTCCACTTGCGTCTGCTTTGGCTTCTCTACGATTAATGCCCACTCCAGTTTCGTGCAGCCTGCTTTGTCTCTTCTCAATTTTTGGCATTTCCTTTTCATTATATCGTTTTCCCTTTCTAACCAAGCAGCGCAAGTGGCCACGTTCAGCAAGAGCTCTATCGCTCTCGTTTTTGCAAAATCCCGTACATAGATAATTCATCTATTCATCCTCACACATTGACAATAAATAGGAACACGCATAATAGCAAAGGGAACATGGAGAAGAAGTAAACAGCGACTACACGCATACTCATTATTTTCGCCACGACACGGCCATTCTGACATTTACACGTCCTCGTGTAAGCTTTTGATACCGAGATACCAAGATATCAAGATCACATACTTTCATCACTATTCAATAACATTTAATTTCTTTTTCTTTTCATTCAACTGTTTCTATATTTCAGCTATTGCTCTACATTCTCGTTTAACTCATTCGGGATTTCTGCATCCGGCATTTTACGTATATCTTCATGGCAATACTTGAACGATCGGTTACTCGTCAACGACTTTAGTGTATACCTGTCACCCTCTAATACTTCAGTCACCAAAAACGGTCCTCTAAATTTCGGATCTAACTTAGTTTAGTGTCTTTCTTCATTCCTCAATAGCACATAGTCACCTACGTGGTGTTTGTCAACGGCTGCCCTACTGCTATCAAATCGGGATTTGTCGTAAGACGCTAAGGAATTCATATTTTCTGTCGCATGAGCTCTAACAGTTGCCAAATCTATTTCACATTCGGTCTCACATGGGGGAACTAATCCAAGGGGTCGAGCCTGTTTACCAATTAACATTTCTAACGGACTTGCCTCAGTGGCACGAGAAATAGTACAATTCAGTGCAAGTTGGACTTCGCCAAGTGCGTCCTGCCACGATCGTTGACTTGATTCTACCACTGACAACAAATTTTTCAGTGTTTCCATCACCCGTTCCACTTGCCCATTTGCACGGCTCATTCCCGTAGCAATCAAGTGAAGTTCAACTTTCTGCGATACGCAAAACTCTGAAAACTTAGAGCTAGTAAAACATCTGCCCTGGTCGGCGATGATGCGATCTGGTACTCCAAATAAGGATATGGAAGATTTCATAGCATTAACACAGCTTTCGGCATCTATCTTCAAGGTGTGATACAGATAAACAAACTTTGTATAGGCATCGATCTGAACAATGACATACTCCTTCAAATCGCTCTTGCCACTTAATTTCCCCGTTATATCTATGTGGATGGTGTGCCACGGTATACTTGTCTTCGGAATGGAATGAAGTTCCGCCTGAACCTTCCCGGAAGATGATTTCACTGATCTACAAGTTATGCAGTTTGAAACAAATTTTCGAACATACTTGTTCATTTTAGCGAACCAATAATACTGGTACACTTTATCAAGTGTCTTTTGCCACCCTAAATGCATTATCGACTCGTGTACCTGGTTAATTACTGACCATTTAAAAGCTCTGGGTACAACTGGTAAATAACTTGTTCTACCTCGTCTTTGGACCTTGCGATATAATACACCTTTTCGCAAATCATACGTTTTAACCAAGTTTTCGGCCAATTCATCTGACTCCAATTTGTTAACAATTTCTATTATCTCAAGGTCTAACCGTTGCTCAGCAAGAAGCCAAGTACTTGAAATTTCAGACAGATTTACTCGTTTTTCGGGAATCTTGTTTATTGACAAAATGTGTTCGGGTGATAAAGGATTTCTTGATAGGAAATCTACATGAGCCATACGCTTACCCTCTCTATACTGAATTTCGAAATTAAACGATTGTAAGTAGGCCCACCAGCGGTGAACTCTGGGGGTTAAATCTATTTTTGTGCGAGAAGCTTTTAATGAATTGCAGTCTGTATAGACAACGAACTCACGGCCAATTAGGTAATGGCGAAAATGTTTAACGGCTTTTACCACTGCCAAGGTTTCCAGCTCGTAGGAGTGATATCTAGATTCAACAGAGGTAGTTGTTTTGCTGAAGTATTCGATTACATGGGGCTTACTTTCTATACGGTGCAAAAGTATCGCTCCATATCCACAGGCACTTGCATCAGTGTGCAACTCAATAGGATATTGCGGGTCGAAGATTACCAGAACAGGCTCATTTGTGAGGATCGTCACAACTTTAAGTCTGATCTCTTCCAGCTCAGCGCTCCATGTAATCTTGCCGCTACCAGACGATAGTGAATACAATGGTTTCATAAGTTGGGAGAATCCAGGCACGAATTTGCGAAAGTAAGAGGCCAAGACAATGAATTGTCTAACGCCGGAGACAGTTTGAGGAGGAGGCAAGGAGCTTAATGAAGCTATCTTTCGCACATTCGGACGAATTTCTCCCGCTCGCACTTCATAGCCCAAATACTGAACCGTTGTTTTGAGAAAACTGCATTTAGCAAGGTTAAAGGTAAAACCAGCCTTTGTAAGAACATTTAAAACAGTTTTTAACCTTTCCAAAGCCAATTCCTTGGTTGGCGATACTACCATTATATCGTCCATGTAAACGATTACAAAAGAGTTAGCAAGGTCACCAAGTGCATTTATGACTGCGCGCTGGAAAACAGATGGCGCATTCTTGAGGCCAAAAGGCATTGTAAGAAATTCAAATTGGCCGTCTGGGGTCACAAATGCAGTATATTCCACGGATTCAGGGTGAATCGGGATTTGGTGGAAACCACTTGCCAAATCCAGGCATGTGAAATAATTTGCTCCGCGAAGTCTAGCAATTTGATCGCTGATAAGCGGCAAGGGGTATTTATCCGAAATCGTGTTCGAGTTTAGCTCTCTAAAATCAACACATAGACGGTCGGTTCCGTTCTTCTTTTTGACGAGCAACATGGGGCTAGCAAAGGGGGAGCAACTTGGGCGAACAATATTACATCTTATCAATTCGCTCACCTGCATTCGCACTACTTCTCTCTCTTCGGGGCTAAGTCTGTAAGGTCGGCGCTGAACAGTTTTAGTTGGGTCAATCAAACGGATTTTCATTTCGCCTGTATTTACTCGAGTATGAGGTATCCCGTTGGTAAATGAAGTCGAGTGCTTTTCAAGTAGCTCAATTAATTGAGCTTTCTCATTGTCGACTAATTCGGTGTCAATATCGGACAAAGTAAACGATCGCTCAGTAACGGAACAATTATTAACAGTTTTTGATTTTACAACTTTAAAATTATCGGATGCCAAAATTACATAAAAGCCTTGTTTAAGTATTTCTCGCCCTATCAGAATATCATTCCTCATTTGCTCGTTCGGGACTACATGAAATAATATTTCCATAATATTTTCGTTTATAGTGACTTCACTCAAGATTTGCAATGTACTGCACACACTGCCACCACCAATGCCTTTTATCATTACAGTATTGTTTATACGTTTACCAGATAACTTACTGCTAATGTCGTCTTTAATAAGGGAGCACTCTGCACCGGAATCGAAACAAATTGGATAGATCTCACCTCGTTGATGCAAGCTTCCCTTTGGCTCAGTCACACAACATTGGTTAACAGTCTTCTGTTGAGTCACATCTTGTTTGGCTGCACTTCCGTTTTTCGGGCACTGGTTGGAGAAATGTCCCGGTTGGCCGCACCGATAGCACGTAACAGTTGATTTGCGTTTTCGCCTCTCTATCTTGTCGCATTTTACTTCGGCATTCAGCAATTCGATGTCCCGGCTTTGAACAGAAGTGGCATACAACTGGCGATGCCTTACGGTTCTTCTGCTCAGGTCCAAGGTTGTCATCTCTAGCATGTCGCTTCTTGTCGAACGTAAACACTTTTAACTCCGCCTGTAGCTTACTTCTGGTACGCACATTGGATGTGAAGAGGACGCGCTGCAAACGACTGTCAATGTTTGCCATATGCGCAAGAACAGTTGTAACGGCAATTTCTTCTATTTCCATATTCCGCCACTTCGTAGTCAGCGTCGTCACCAGCCGACTCGCATACACCGCGTAACATTCGGCGGCAGTCGGGCGGCTGTTGAGTAAATTTAAAAACGTAGCGGCCGGCGTCTCTTCGGTTTCAAAGCGCTGCAGAAATCATTCCTGGAACTCTTGCCAAGTCATACCCTGGTACGAAATTTGTGTTAGCCACTGAGATGCAGTTCCCTCCATGCAGTTACTTAGTGCCATGATCAATTTACTTCCTTTAAGGGGGTGCTCAGTTAGAATTATATCGGTTGTTGAACACCACTTTGCTGCCTCTACGCATGCAGCATCAGGGTTAAATTTGGGTAGCTTAACATCATAGCTATGTTGCTGCTCACGTGCCGGCGTCACTTGCATGATTTTTACAAGTTCAGCCAAATTCCGATTTTGCATTTCGACTACTGCACGCCACTGATCCTCAGAAAATGCAGGGTGTGGCACAGATCCCACTTCTGATGTCGGGTTATGAATATCAGGGGCCTCGCCGTCCGTCCGTCCGTCCATATCAGCGTCGCTTGTCTCTTTTTCACTATATAATTCTATGCAGCTGTGCGCAGTCAACGAGTCCACTTGCGTCTGCTTTGGCTTCTCTACGATTAATGCCCACTCCAGTTTCGTGCAGCCTGCTTTGTCTCTTCTCAATTTTTGGCATTTCCTTTTCATTATATCGTTTTCCCTTTCTAACCAAGCAGCGCAAGTGGCCACGTTCAGCAAGAGCTCTATCGCTCTCGTTTTTGCAAAATCCCGTACATAGATAATTCATCTATTCATCCTCACACATTGACAATAAATAGGAACACGCATAATAGCAAAGGGAACATGGAGAAGAAGTAAACAGCGACTACACGCATACTCATTATTTTCGCCACGACATATACGTATATGCGCTTGGATACCAGCGGATCACCGTGAGACGAATTAGGGGCCGGTATTGGCAAAGTGCTTGTTTATGCACTTAAAAAAAAAGAAGTAATCACGGTGGCTGGGCGCATGTACTTATATATTTTCACTTTTCACTTGATACGGATGGACGGAAAGAATGAACGCCGTTGGAAAAACGAAAATGGCGACCACGGACGGAATAGGATTTAAAGCCGAACTTATCTTGAATTTTCCGCAAGGAGCGCTGGCAGGATCAGGAAGAATCCGGCTCGAAGGACCATGAAATGAAGTGGGCGGAAATGCTTGTTGTTGCGGCTGCTGCGGCTGATTCCTCCAGAAATTAAACGCCCGGGATCGACTTCAAATTTTGCACTTTATTCTCGCACTTGTAAATTAAGACTCATTTAAAACACTGCCGCTCAACTGTTTGCGCCCTTCTGGCCCAATTCTTAGGAACCCCGGTTGGATCAAATTGGCATATACATCTGATCCCAACACGAGGGAGATGGAGGCCGGCCGGTGGAAGCGCTCGTCCGCGAGACGAACACCGTCAAACTTGGCCCTGGCGTCGCTCAGAGCTCGGATGGGTGTCCGGATCCTTAGGCTGGGTTCGATCTTCAGGACGACGTTGAGTCGGAAGGTGCTTGTTCGGGACCGGAGTGTCACCGAGCAGACCTCGTCGCCTCCCAGCCGGGTGATGGGCAGCCGGAACGCAGCCGCCAACGACCGGTCGATGCTGCTCACCGGCATGCATGGGTCGATCATGGCCCGGTCTTGAAGGTCTTCGAGCCCGTGTCCAGCACGACGATGGCTGTAGGCAGCATGGGGACAGCCTTCTGCTGCCCCGTTGCCACCGCCGGAGACGCGACGGAGACCTTCGGACGCGGGCGATTGTTGGCGACTGGGGCTGGTGGCAGAGTGCGGGAAATCCGGACCGGACGAGGTGCAGCGGGACGGCGCTCTCTGCGCGTCGGAGCTGGTAGCGCTGCCGGGTCGGAGCGGGGAGGACCTCGTGCATGTGGAGTAAAGTGTGGTGGTCTCCTCCACACTTCTTGCTTCCCTCTTGGCTGCGGCAGTCTCCTCCTGAGTGCTGATGGGCGAGGCAGTTCGAGCAGTACTTATTAATAAGTACTGCCCGAAGGCGCTTTTCAGCGCTCAGTTTGTGGAACCTCTTGCACTTCCGAAGAGGATGGATTCCAGAGCAGACTCGGCAGCGGTAGGATTTAATACCTCGAGTACGTCTGCTCTCCAACGACTGGGTGGCACGAGGACGAGGAGCCATTATTGGAGGAAGTGAGTAAGTCTGCCAATAAAAGAAATGAAAAAGCTTAGTATGAGCCGTCTACTATTTGGGCCCCGGAATGGGGGAAGTGCCCTAATCCCTAGGAACGGAAGACTCTTTGTCCTCACTCGGTAGCAGAATAACTTTGTGGACAGGGCGTTTTATGGTGCCGCGAGACGTACGGATCTCAACGACTCGAATGCGGTCGTCGGCTCCTGGAAAGACAGAAACCATTCGTTCGGTGGTAGATTGTCCTCCTTGACAACTACCATATCGTCGGCTTGGAGGTTCCTGGTCGGAAATTGCCATTTGTTTCGTTTATGGAGTTCTTTAAGATACTCCTCTTTCCACCGTGCACTAAACTGCTGATGTTGTGCCTTGAGGTGTTGCCATCGATTTATTATCGACTTGGCTTCGTCCTTTCGGGCGAACCCCGGGTTCCGCCGTGGAAAGCAACGTCCCTCCAATAAGGAAATGGCCTGGTGTGAGGGCCAGCAAATCTGAGGGATCTTCGGACATAGGGGAGAGGGGTCTAGAGTTGAGGCAAGCCTCAATCTTAGCGAAAAGCGTCGCCAGCTCTCAAATGTATATTTGCGGACTGACGTCGATTTAAGGAACATGGTTTTGAAGCTTTTCACCCCTGCTTCCCACAAACCCCACATATTTGGACCTCCTGGTGGGATGAACCGCCATACGAGTCCCGGATGGCTATATGCATCAGTCACGGACTCTTTGATAGCTTGGAGAAAGTCCCTGGAAATCAAAGTTGCCGCCCCCACAAAGGTCTTACCATTATCCGAATGGACCCGCTGAGGACAATCGCGCCTCGCTACGAAACGAGCAAAGGCCGCTAGAAATTTCTCGGTTGTTAGATCGGAAGTGGGTTCCAAATGGATAGCCTTCGTGGAAAAGCACACAAACACACAAACATATCCCTTCGTTATGAGACACGCTCTCCCTGTATAATTTTTTATTTCGAAAGGGCCGGCATAGTCGATACCCGTGTAGGTGAACGCCCTCGAGAAGGAGACTCTATTTGTCGGGAAATCGCCCATCAGCTGTGTTTGGAGTCTCTTCTTGTAAATCGTGCAAATCTTACACGGATTGACCACAGCCTTCACCAGATTCTTGATTTTAGGAATCCAATACTTCGATCGGATCAGGCGTACGATCAATTGACTACCGCCAGGAAGAGTAATCTGGTGAGTAAATTGGACGATGAGGCGCGACAGTCTACAATCATAGGGGAGAATAATCGGATGACGTTCATCATATTGCAGGGTTTTGGAGGCAGTGAGGCAGGGCGTGCGGCCGCCCTTAAAAGGCCGTGTTGGTCAATGAACGGGAACAAATTCGCCAAAGGACTTGACACTGGAAGAGGCCTTTTCTCGGTCAGATGCTGAAGCTCTTGGCCATATGCTCTGCGCTGCGCAATGGAGGTCAGAGTTCGTTCTGCCTCTCGGATCTCTTCACTTGTAGGGCGTGAATTGGGCAAGAACGAACCTTTGCGGCAGCGTTTAAGGAAGCGTTGAACATAGACCAGAACTCGCAGGGCCTTGTCCAATTTGGAGAAACGTTCGAGAAAGTCGATGGACGGGGCCTTGACAAAATGCACTTTGACCGCGCGCTGCTCTAGCTCTGTCACTGGAAGAGTGTCGCTTTGTGCTGGACATAGCTCTCGTGGCCCTTGCAGCCACTCTGGTCCGTGCCACCAGAGATGGTTTCCTGCCAATTCATGTAGGGATACGCCATGACTGGCTAGATCGGCGGAGTTTTGTTCTGAGCGAACGTGTGCCCAACAGTCGACTGGCGTCGCCTGCGTGATCTTGGCAACTCTGTTGGCCACAAATGTGGTCCAGTTGTACGCAGGCTTTCGTAGCCAGGCTAAGACGATTGTGGTATCTGTCCAGCAGCGGATATCTGAACTGGCGGAGGGCAGTGCGGAAGGATTGCTGTCACCATTTCGGTTAACAGCACGGCACCACAGAGCTCTAGCCGAGGAAGGGAGACGGTTTTTACCGGGGCCACTCGTGTTTTGGCTGTAAGCAGGCGAGTCAGGATCTTTTGCCCCATATCGACGCGGATGTATATAGCCGCTCCATAGGCTCTCTGAACCGCGTCACAGAAACCGTGGTGCTCTATGATTACCTCAGGCTGGTACCAGATCCATCTCGGAACGCGGATCTGGTTGAGGTCGGAATACTCGTCTAAAAACGATTGCCACCGCTGACTCATTTCAGTGGGAAGCTAAGTTTTGAACCAAATCTCCTGCATGAACATTTTTGAACGGATTATGAACGGCGCGAGCCACCCGGCAGGATCGAACAACCTAGCGATTTGGGACAAAACTTCTCGCTTTGTATAGGAGGGTTCCACAACTATGTCGGGGGGAACGAAATAGAATTCGTCGGACTTTGCCCTCCACCGAATACCGAGCGTCTTGGCCGTGCTTTCGGCATCGATGTCGAGGAACTCGCTATGAAGGAGGTGTTCGGCCGGGACATCTTTAAGGACGCTTTTGTTGTTCGAGGTCCACTTTCTTAGCGGAAACCCGGAGGCACTTAGGGCAGCTTGCAACTCTCGAATTGAACTTTGGGCTTCGTTTTCGGAATTCGCCCCTGCCAGAACGTCGTCGACGTACATGTGCTGCTGGATGATGCGGCTGGCATTTGGAAATGGCACTTGGATATCCTCTGCCAGCTGTTGCAAGACTCGAATGGCGAGGAAGGGAGCGCAGTTGACCCCGAAGGTAACTGTTTTTAGTTCAAAGTCTCGGATATCTCCTTCCTTGTTTCGGAACAGAATTCTTTGTAACACGGGGTATGTTTTGGATCGACCCAGATCTGACGATACATTTTCGTAATGTCTGCACTGAAGACGTATTGAAAATAACGCCATTTCAGGACCTGGATCGTTAGATCGGATTGTAGGACTGGACCAGCATGAAGGATATCATTTAAGCTGGTCCCATTTGCCGACGGACTTGAAGCGTTGAATACAACGCGAAGCTTTGTAGTGGTGCTTTCGGGCTTAACTACCGCGTGATGAGGAAGATGATACGAGGGAGAATTGTGAGTCGGCGGAACTTCTTTCATATGACCCAGATCCAGGTACTCCTGGATCACGCTGTCATATTGCTCTTTTAGGGGAAAGTCTCTTTTTAAACGATTTTCGTTTCTAAGAAACTGAGCTAACGCAATGGACCTTGAATATCCTAAATCGGATCCGGTATTCTCGGGGTCCCGGAACGGGAGCGTCACCACGTACCTCCCGCTTGCGTCTTTTGTTGTTGTTTGGAAGAAGTTCCTTTCACAATAGGAGTCCGACTCTTTTACCATCTTTACTGGTAGATCCTCCACCTCCCAGAACTTGCTGAGAAGCGTGTCGAGCGAATCAGGGTCGCCTATTTGGTGCACCTGGGTCGTGAAGGATGCGACCCGTTTCGGCTTACCCTTGGAAATCGGCCCCGTTAACACCCACCCGAAAATAGTTTCTTGGCCCAGGAGCGAGCCGCAAATATTTTGTCGGGTGCCATCCATCATTATGGATGGTAGAATGTCAGCCCCGATCAGTACTGTCAGTTCTGAAATGAACATCGCCTCGGATCCCGAGTCGATTAAGGCTCGGGCTTGGTAGTTCGTCCCCAAATGGCACACGTCAATCATCGCTGTGCTCAGTAGGACGGCTGAAGTGCCGGACGCGAAAAAAGTTTGCACCGCTGACGCTGACGGTCACGTAGCTGGTGACCTCTGGCAAAAGAATTCAGACATAGCTACTTCTTTTTTATATAGCCGGAGCGCGAGTCAACAGACATTTGAAGAAAACGCGGGCACAATCTTACCGGATGGTTCTCCTTATAACATAAGTCACACCCTTTCTGTTTGGTGCTGACCTTTGTCTCGAAGGATTGAAGCCTTTTTGGAACTGCCTGAGTCGGTTTCATATCTTCGATGGCTTCCAATGTCCGATACCTTTCGCTCAGGAAGGCAATCATTTCTTCCCAAGCTGGGATCTCGGATTTGGCAGTTAGCGACTGTTCCCATAAGGACAGGGTCTGCTTGGGCAGTTTGCTCGCGCAAAGGAAAACCAAGAGACAATCTCATTTTTCTGTGGATACCTGGGAATGCGCTAGTGCTGTTAAGCACCCCTGAATCGTGGATTGTAGCTCTTTTAGAGCATGACCAGACTCTTGCGAAATTGAACTCAAGTTAAAAAGGAGCTTGAGCTGGCTGTTGACTAAAAGTCGCTTGTTTTGGAACCGATCTCGCAGCGCCTCCCACGCCGAAGCAAAACCATCATTCGTGAGAGGAGATTTGCTTCGCCACTTGTTTTCGTAAGGAGATGGAATAGCTTCTCGACCGGAGTCAGCCTGGGGTTGTTTACGTAAATTGCCGTGAATAGGAGTTTAGTTCTGAGCGAACGTGTGCCCAACAGTCGACTGGCGTCGCCTGCGTGATCTTGGCAACTCTGTTGGCCACAAATGTGGTCCAGTTGTACGCAGGCTTTCGTAGCCAGGCTAAGACGATTGTGGAATCTGTCCAGCAGCGGATATCTGAACTGGCGGAGGGCAGTGCGGAAGGATTGCTGTCACCATTTCGGTTAACAGCACGGCACCACAGAGCTCTAGCCGAGGAAGGGAGACGGTTTTTACCGGGGCCACTCGTGTTTTGGCTGTAAGCAGGCGAGTCAGGATCTTTTGCCCCATCTCGACGCGGATGTATATAGCCGCTCCATAGGCTCTCTGAGACGCGTCACAGAAACCGTTGTGCTCTATGATTACCTCAGGCTGGTACCAGATCCATCTCGGAACGCGGATCTCGGAGGTTGCTGTGTAGGGGGCGAGGTTGAGGAACTCGCATTTTCGGAATTTGGGGGGCTGCGATGTAGCAGCGTATGCTACCTGCCCTTACATGTAAAGCAGCTGTGTGTGCTTGTGCAGTCACGTAGCTGGTGACCTCTGGCAAAACAATTCAGACGTAGCTGCTTCTTTTTTATATAGCCGGAGCGCGAGTCAACAGACATTTGAAGAAAACGCGGGCACAATCTTACCGGATGGTTCTCCTTATAACATAAGTCACACCCTTTCTGTTTGGTGCTGGCCTTTGTCTCGAAGGATTGAAGCCTTTTTGGAACTGCCTGAGTCGGTTTCATATCTTCGATGGCTTCCAATGTCCGATACCTTTACCTCAGGAAGGCATTCATTTCTTCCCAAGCTGGGATCTCGGATTTGGCAGTTAGGGACTGTTCCCATAAGGACAGGGTCTGCTTAGGCAGTTTGCTCGCGCAAAGGAAAACCAAGAGACAATCCCAGTTTTCTGTGGATACCTGGGAATGCGCTAGTGCTGTTAAGCACCCCTGAATCGTGGATTGTAGCTCTTTTAGAGCATGACCAGACTCTTGCGAAATTGAACTCAAGTTAAAAAGGAGCTTGAGCTGGCTGTTGACTAAACGTCACTTGTTTTGGAACCGATCTCGCAGCGCCTCCCACGCCGAAGCAAAACCATCATTCGTGAGAGGAGATTTGCTTCGCCACTTGTTTTCGTAAGGAGATGGAATAGCTTCTCGACCGGAGTCAGCCTGGGGTTGTTTACGTAAATTGCCGTGAATAGGAGTTTTGTTCTGAGCGAACGTGTGCCCAACAGTCGACTGGCGTCGCCTGCGTGATCTTGGCAACTCTGTTGGCCACAAATGTGGTCCAGTTGTACGCAGGCTTTCGTAGCCAGGCTAAGACGATTGTGGAATCTGTCCAGCAGCGGATATCTGAACTGGCGGAGGGCATGTGCGGAAGGATTGCTGTCACCATTTCGGTTAACAGCACGGCACCACAGAGCTCTAGCCGAGGAAGGGGGACGGTTCTTACCGGGGCCACTCGTGTTTTGGCTGTAAGCAGGCGAGTCAGGATCTTTTGCCCCATCTCGACGCGGATGTATATAGCCGCTGCATAGGCTCTCTGAGACGCGTCACGGAAACCGTTGTGCTCTATGATTACCTCAGGCTGGTACCAGATCCATCTCGGAACGCGGATCTGGTTGAGGTCGGAATACTCGTCTAAAAACGATTGCCACCGCTGACTCATTTCAGTGGGAAGCTAAGTTTTGAGCCAAATCTCCTGCATTAACATTTTTGAACGGATTATGAACGGCGCGAGCCACCCGGCAGGATCGAACAACCTAGCGATTTGGGACAAAACTTCTCGCTTTGTATAGGAGGGATACCGAGCGTCTTGGCCGTGCTTTCAGCATCGATGTCGAGGAACTCGCTATGAAGGTGGTGTTCGGCCGGGACGTCTTTAAGGACGCTTTTGTTGTTCGAGGTCCACTTTCTTAGCGGAAACCCGGAGGCACTTAGGGCTGCTTGCAACTCTCGAATTGAACTTTGGGCTTCGTTTACGGAATTCGCCCCTGCCAGAACGTCGTCGACGTACATGTGCTGCTGGATGATGCGGCTGGCATTTGGAAATGGCACTTGGATATCCTCTGCCAGCTGTTGCAAGACTCGAATGGCGAGGAAGGGAGAGCAGTTGACCCCGAAGGTAACTGTTTTTTAGTTCAAAGTCTCGGATATCTCCTTCCTTGCTTCGGAACAGAATTCTTTGAAACGGGGTATGTTTTGGATCGACCCAGATCTGACGATACATTTTCGTAATGTCTGCACTGAAGACGTATTGAAAATAACGCCATTTCAGGACCTGGATCGTTAGATCGGATTGTAGGACTGGACCAGCATGAAGGATATCATTTAAGCTGGTCCCATTTGCCGACGGACTTGAAGCGTTGAATACAACGCGAAGCTTTGTAGTGGTGCTTTCGGGCTTAACTACCGCGTGATGAGGAAGATGATACGAGGGAGAATTGTGAGTCGGCGGAACTTCTTTCATATGACCCAGATCCAGGTACTCCTGGATCACGCTGTCATATTGCTCTTTTAAGGGAAAGTCTCTTTTTAAACGATTTTCGTTTCTAAGAAACTGAGCTAACGCAATGGACCTTGAATATCCTAAATCGGATCCGGTATTCTCGGGGTCCCGGAACGGGAGCGTCACCACGTACCTCCCGCTTGCGTCTTTTGTTGTTGTTTGGAGGAAGTTCCTTTCACAATAGGAGTCCGACTCGTTTACCATCTTTACTGGTAGATCCTCCACCTCCCAGAACTTGCTGAGAAGCGTGTCGAGCGAATCAGGGTCGCCTATTTGGTGCACCTGAGTCGTGAAGGATGCGACCCGTTTCGGCTTACCCTTGGAAATCGGCCCCGTTAGCACCCACCCGAAAATAGTTTCTTGGCCCAGGAGCGAGCCGCAAATATTTTGTCGGGTGCCATCCATCATTATGGATGGTAGAATGTCAGCCCCGATCAGTACATCAATTTGAGAGCTCTCAAAAAAGGTAGGATCTGCCCAGCGGAGTGCGGGAAGGTCCTTCAAAGAATTCCGAGGGATCGGATAGGAGGGCAGTTTGCCTGAGAGCTCCGTAAAGACGTACGCTTCAGTGTCTAACTGTAGACCTGGCTTAGTAGGAGAGCGAATCCGGAAGTGACACAGCTTCGAGGATCCTCGGATCCCGAGTCGATTAAGGCACGGGCTCGGTAGTTCGTCCCCAAATGGCACACGTCAATCATCGCTGTGCTCAGTAGGACGGCTGAAGTGCCGGACGCGAAAAAAGTTTGCACCGCTGAGGTGCTTGCCGACGCATTTCTGCTATAGGGTCTCGGAGGTTGCTGTGTAGGGGGCGAGGTTGAGGAACTCGCATTTTCGGAATTTGGGGGGCTGCGATGCAGCAGCGTATGGTGCCTGCCCTTACATGTAAAGCAGCTGTGTGTGCTTGTGCAGTCACGTAGCTGGTGACCTCTGGCAAAACAATTCAGACATAGCTGCTTCTTTTTTATATAGCCGGAGCGCGAGTCAACAGACATTTGAAGAAAACGCGGGCATATAACATAAGTCACACCCTTTCTGTTTGGTGCTGACCTTTGTCTCGAAGGATTGAAGCCTTTTTGGAACTGCCTGAGTCGGTTTCATATCTTCGATGGCTTCCAATGTCCGATACCTTTACCTCAGGAAGGCATTCATTTCTTCCCAAGCTGGGATCTCGGATTTGGCAGTTAGCGACTGTTCCCATAAGGACAGGGTCTGCTTGGGCAGTTTGCTCGCGCAAAGGAAAACCAAGAGACAATCCCAGTTTTCTGTGGATACCTGGGAATGCGCTAGTGCTGTTAAGCACCCCTGAATCGTGGATTGTAGCTCTTTTAGAGCATGACCAGACTCTTGCGAAATTGAACTCAAGTTAAAAAGGAGCTTGAGCTGGCTGTTGACTAAAAGTCGCTTGTTTTGGAACCGATCTCGCAGCGCCTCCCACGCCGAAGCAAAACCATCATTCGTGAGAGGAGATTTGCTTCGCCACTTGTTTTCGTAAGGAGATGGAATAGCTTCTCGACCGGAGTCAGCCTGGGGTTGTTTACGTAAATTGCCGTGAATAGGAGTTTGTTCTGAGCGAACGTGTGCCCAACAGTCGACTGGCGTCGCCTGCGTGATCTTGGCAACTCTGTTGGCCACAAATGTGGTCCAGTTGTACGCAGGCTTTCGTAGCCAGGCTAAGACGATTGTGGAATCTGGGCATGTGCGGAAGGATTGCTGTCACCATTTCGGTTAACAGCACGGCACCACAGAGCTCTAGCCGAGGAAGGGAAACGGTTTTTACCGGGGCCACTCGTGTATTGGCTGTAAGCAGGCGAGTCAGGATCTTTTGCCCCATCTCGACGCGGATGTATATAGCCGCTCCATAGGCTCTCTGAGCCGCGTCACAGAAACCGTGGTGCTCTATGATTACCTCAGGCTGGTACCAGATCCATCTCGGAACGCGGATCTTGTTGAGGTCGGAATACTCGTCTAAAAACGATTGCCACCGCTGACTCATTTCAGTGGGAAGCTAAGTTTTGAACCATATCTCCTGCATGAACATTTTTGAACGGATTATGAACGGCGCGAGCCACCCGGCAGGATCGAACAACCTAGCGATTTGGGACAAAACTTCTCACTTTGTATAGGAGGGTTCCACAACTATGTCGGGGGGAACGAAATAGAATTCGTCGGACTTTGCCCTCCACCGAATACCGAGCGTCTTGGCCGTGCTTTCAGCATCGATGTCGAGGAACTCGCTATGAAGGTGGTGTTCGGCCGGGACGTCTTTAAGGACGCTTTTGTTGTTCGAGGTCCACTTTCTTAGCGGAAACCCGGAGGCACTTAGGGCTGCTTGCAACTCTCGAATTGAACTTTGGGCTTCGTTTACGGAATTCACCCCTGCCAGAACGTCGTCGACGTACATGTGCTGCTGGATGATGCGGCTGGCATTTGGAAATGGCACTTGGATATCCTCTGCCAGCTGTTGCAAGACTCGAATGGCGAGGAAGGGAGCGCAGTTGACCCCGAAGGTAACTGTTTTTAGTTCAAAGTCTCGGATATCTCCTTCCTTGTTTCGGAACAGAATTCTTTGAAACGGGGTATGTTTTGGATCGACCCAGATCTGACGATACATTTTCGTAATGTCTGCACTGAAGACGTATTGACAATAACGCCATTTCAGGACCTGGATCGTTAGATCGGATTGTAGGACTGGACCAGCATGAAGGATATCATTTAAGCGTTGAATACAACGCGAAGCTTTGTAGTGGTGCTTTCGGGCTTAACTACCGCGTGATGAGGAAGATGATACGAGGGAGAATTGTGAGTCGGCGGAACTTCTTTCATATGACCCAGATCCAGGTACTCCTGGATCACGCTGTCATATTGCTCTTTTAAGGGAAAGTCTCTTTTTAAACGATTTTCGTTTCTAAGAAACTGAGCTAACGCAATGGACCTTGAATATCCTAAATCGGATCCGGTATTCTCGGGTCCCGGAACGGGAGCGTCACCACGTACCTCCCGCTTGCGTCTTTTGTTGTTGTTTGGAGGAAGTTCTTTCACAATAGGAGTCCGACTCTTTTACCATCTTTACTGGTAGATCCTCCACCTCCCAGAACTTGCTGAGAAGCGTGTCGAGCGAATCAGGGTCGCCTATTTGGTGCACCTGGGTCGTGAAGGATGCGACCCGTATCGGCTTACCCTTGGAAATCGGCCCCGTTAGCACCCACCCGAAAATAGTTTCCTGGCCCAGGAGCGAGCCGCAAATATTTTGTCGGGTGCCATCCATCATTATGGATGGTAGAATGTCAGTCCCGATCAGTACATCAATTTGAGAGCTCTCAAAAAAGGTAGGATCTGCCCAGTGGAGTGCGGGCAGGTCCTTCAAAGAATTCCGAGGGATCGCATAGGAGGGCAGTTTGCCTGAGAGCTCCGGAAGGACGTACGCTTCAGTGTCTAACTGTAAACCTGGCTTAGTAGGAGAGCGAATCCCGAAGTGACACAGCTTCGAGGATTTCGCGGAGACCGAATGATTTAACCCGGAGACTTGGGTCTGGGTGTTGCGGAATGGCAACTTGATGAGGTTGAACAGGCGTTCTGAAATGAACATCGCCTCGGATCCCGAGTCGATTAAGGCTCGGGCTCGGTAGTTCGTCCCCAAATGGCACACGTCAATCATCGCTGTGCTCAGTAGGACGGCTGAAGTGCCGGACGCGAAAAAGTTTGCACCGCTGAGGTACTTGCCGACGCATTTCTGCTAGAGGGTCTCGGAGGTTGCTGTGTAGGGTGCGAGGTTGAGGAACTCGCATTTTCGGAATTTGGGGGGCTGCGATGCAGCAGTGTATGGTGCCTGCCCTTACATGTAAAGCAGCTTGTGCTTGTGCAGTCACGTAGCTGGTGACCTCTGGCAAAACAATTCAGACATAGCTGCTTCTTTTTTATATAGCCGGAGCGCGAGTCAACAGACATTTGAAGAAAACGCGGGCACAATCTTACCGGATGGTTCTCCTTATAACATAAGTCACACCCTTTCTGTTTGGTGCTGACCTTTGTCTCGATGGATTGAAGCCTTTTTGGAACTGCCTGAGTGGTTTCATATCTTCGATGGCTTCCAATGTCCGATACCTTTCGCCCAGGAAGGCATTCATTTCTTCCCAAGCTGGGATCTCGGATTTGGCAGTTAGCGACTGTTCCCATAAGGACAGGGTCTGCTTGGGCAGTTTGCTCGCGCAAAGGAAAACCAAGAGACAATCCCAGTTTTCTGTGGATACCTGGAATGCGCTAGTGCTGTTAAGCACCCCTGAATCGTGGATTGTAGCTCTTTTAGAGCATAACCAGACTCTTGCGAAATTTTTTTTTTTTTTAATAAGCATTTTTGTATTTATTGAATCTTCTTGTATAAGAACTAACAATAAGTTTAAAAATCTTAACTATAACAAGTATTTTTTGAACAGTTGTATTATTTTTCCAACTGTTCTATGATTAAACGGCCCTAAAATTTATTCGCTGGGTTGGTAGGTCCTTTCGCCGGAGACGGGAACGGCTGCTGAGCCGGATTAGACCTCGCGCTAGGTGGTTGGGGTGCGTGTAAAGCTTGCTATGGTATTTTTCCTTAAGTTCCGTGATTGCGTTGGTAACTGATGGGATATTTAGGTCTCTTTGGATGTTTTCACTCCGAACGTACCACGGTGCCCCAGTGATGGTTCTCAGAATCTTTGATTGTGCTCGCTGTATGATGTCAATATTGCTGTTGCTGGCATTGCCCCATAACTGTGAGCCATAGGTCCAGATAGGTTTCAATATAGAATTGTAGAGCAAGACCTTGTGATCTAGGCTGAGCGGAGAACCAGAGTTGATGAGCCAGTGTAAGTTGTTGGCTTTGAGTTTAAGTTGGGTTTTTTTGGCTTCAATGTGCCTGCGCCATGTGAGTCTTCTGTCAAGGTGTACTCCTAGGTACGCTACCTCATCTGCTTTCGGGAGTGGTATGTTGTTCAACAAGAGCGGAGGACAGTCTTGTCTGTTTAGCGTAAACGTCACGTGCTTGCATTTTTGCTCGTTTACTTTTATTCGCCAGTCAGAGAGCCACTTCTCAATGTCGATGAGGTACAGTGCCAACTGTGCTGTAGCTTGGATAGGGGACCTTGAACGGCTAAGGATAGCTGTATCGTCGGCAAATGTGGATACCGTTAAGCGACTATTTGTAGGGATGTCGGCTGTATAGATGAGGTATAAGGTTGGCCCAAGAACGCTGCCTTGGGGGACTCCAGCCTCAATTGTATGATCAGTGGAAGTGGCAGTGTTGCACCGTACTGCAAACTTTCTGTCATAGAGGTAAGACTTTAGAAGTTTGTGTGTGCTTTCGGGTAGGGATGTTTTAATTTTAAACATTAGGCCGTCGAGCCAGACTCTGTCGAATGCTTGGGATACGTCTAAAAATACTGCTGTACAGTATTCGCGATATTCAAATGCAGTTCTTATTTCCGTTGTAATACGATTCACCTGTTCAATGGTTCCATGGCTTTCGCGAAATCCAAATTGGTGGGCTGGGATTATATTGTGGTATATCAGATGTTGATTAAGACGGATCAGCAGGCATTTTTCGAATAGTTTCGAAATACATGAGAGTAGACTTATTGGTCTGTAAGATGAAGCGACTGTGTGGTTCTTACCAGGCTTTGGAATCATTATGATAATCGACCTCTTCCATCGTTGTGGAAAGTAACCAAGTTTGGTGATGGCATTAAAGAGCTTGGTTATGTAGCGAACTGCAGAATGTGGCAGCTGGATGATCATTTCCGGTGATATAAGGTCGCAGCCGGGGGATTTTTTCGGGCTGAGATTGTCTTTGATTATTTTAGTTACTTCTTTAGGACGAAACACAATTGGGGTGTGTTGCTGGTGGCGGTTTACGGGATAGGACGGCAGCGCGAATGTACTAGTAGCCTGGTTTGGCGTGAACACATTTTGTAGGTGAGCGGCAAATGTGGTGGCTCTGTCTTCATCACTACGGGCCCAGCCACCTGAGGAATTCCTTATCGGCAAAACGGTTTCAGTCGGTGGGCGAAGAGTTGAGTGGGCTCGCCACAGTGACTTTTGTTTTGTGCCTGTCGGTGTGAGTTGCTCTATGTATCGGCGCTGATCGTCGCCCTCTTCTTGTTTCAGAGCGTTGGCCAGTTTCCGTGTGGCTACTTTTAGCTTTTGTTTTGCAGTCGGGGATCTGGAAGATTGCCATTCTCTGCGTAAGCGTCGTTTTACGTGGACGAGTTGCTCGATTTGTACGTTGGTCTTTTTTGAATTAATTGTATTATTTGTTATTTTGGGTGTTGCAGTAAGAGCTGCTGCAGTAAGGATGGATTGCAATGCACACGTGCAGCTCTCTATATCAGATTCAGTATTGAGTTTTGGGCTTAGCTCAATATGTGAACTTATATATTTTTTATACCTGAGCCAGTTGGTTTTGTGAGAAGTCAATCTGAATGGTGGTTTCACGTTTTCTGCGTACCGGCGGAGGTGAATTAGTACAGGCGAGTGATCAGATGACAGATCCGGCAGACATTCAGCTTTAACCAAACTGCGGGAAATATTTTTCGTAACTGCGAAGTCGATCAGGTCAGGCAGCTTATTGAGGTCTGATGGCCAGTATGTAGGACTCCCGGGGGAAACATGGTCAAGTTTATTAGTGGCTTTTATTATAGTCTTATAAAGCTGTTTTCCTTTTGGGTTCACAAGTCGCGATCCCCAGTGAGTATGTTTAGCGTTGTAGTCGCCTGCTGCAATGAAGTGTGGCCCTAGTGCTTGGAAGAAATCCAGGAATTGAGCTTCTAATACTGTGAAACGGGGGGGGCAGTATACGGCCGCTAGTGTAAGGAGAGTGTTGTCATCCAGCTGAATGCTGATGGATGTGGCCTGAAGATGATTTTCCGCAAATTCTTTGTAAAAGTGGTGCTTCATACGGTTCCTTATGAGTATGGCGGTGCCACCGTGTGCTTTTCCGTCGGGGTGATTTGTACCGTAGAAATGGTAGTCTCTTATTTGAAAATTGTATTTGCTTGTGAGATGAGTTTCCGAAAGAAGCATTACGTCGATATGCTTCTCATGTAAGAATTGAGCTAGCTCAAGTTTGCGCTGTGAGACGCCATTGGCGTTCCACGTAGCTATGCGTAAAGTAGCCATTATTTATTTGATTGTTGGGCTACAAGCATTTGTATCAAAAGGTTTTGATTACGCATCATGTCTTGAATGGTGGTCTTCATAAATGTCATAAATTCCATCATGCTCTGTTGTAAGGCTTGCATCATAGCTTCAGTTTTTGTTTCCTGCTGCGCAGCTGGGTTATAGTTTTGCTGTGTGTCTAATTTTGTGTGCACTTCATGTGGAGTTTGGGTATTTTGGGTTGGAGGCGTCATACCTGATTTTAAAACGTTTGCAAATGTTGTCTTGTTAGTGTTGAATGTAGGCCAGGGAGCGAAACTTGCTGCTTTCGAGAAAATTACTTCAGGATTTGTCTCTGATGGTATCAGCGTAGCTGTTCCTTGGTGTGCCCGCGCCGTGTTCATTCTATTGTGAAGACGGATTTTCAGCTCTTTGTAGATTGGACAGCCTCTGTAGTTTGCTGTGTGGTTGCCCCCACAGTTATTGCATTTTTTCTCGCATGCATTTTTTTTGTTAGTTTGACACTGTTTGGAGTCGTGGAGATCTCCACAGACTACGCATACCGGGCGAAGTGTACAATACGACCTCGTGTGGCCATACTCTTGGCAGTTTGTACATTGTACAGGAGCGTTACGTTTGTGCGGCTCTTCTACCGTGATCCTACGGTGCAGAAGGAGCTGGAGTTTGTAAATTGGGTGAACCTCGTTTTTTCTAGGAGGCTTGTTTTCTGGTTCAAGCTCAATCTTGAACAGTGGTTGGGGCTGCCTGTTTCTGTTTTTGATATTGAACACGCTTTTGGCGTAAAATCCCTTTTCCTTTAACGCCTCAGTTATCTCTTCGGGCGTAACATCAGACTCAATGCCCTTCAGGACTACTTGCAGGCCCTTGCTGCTTTTAAGCTGGTAGGTGTAGAAGCCTATTTTTTGTGCGGTAAAATAGTTTGTGACTTTTCTGTAGTTGTCCTCCGTTTTCGTCTGAAGTTTGATTTCGTTGATAGTACCTCTTACGAGGGGAATTATATGAAAGCTATCTTTTCCAATAAGGCCAATCAAAGTATTTACAAAACCGCTTGTGCTCTTCTCGCGGATGTATATTGGCGGAGGTTTTGTTTTCTTCGGTTCGATATCAACGGATCCCAGCGGCACGTCCTCAGCGGTGTCTACCAGCAAGGCAAATCTGTTGGTATTTGCAGGGGCTACATTTTTGATCAAGGTAGAGTTGTCGCGTGTATTTTTCGGCTTCTTTTCCAAATCTGAATTTTTCGGGCTGAGCTTTCGCTTTATTGTAATGTAGCGGTCCATTCCAGTCTGCCAGGTCGACCCAGCTTTTTGTTTACGTTTTCGTTTTGTTTTGCTGGTAGTGCAGCAGTACCGTTTATTGCTTGCGGTTTTGCTTTCGCTGACTCAGTCAGAGCGTGAGCGGGTGCAGCCGATGACGAGGTAGAGCGGGCTTTCGGTCTATCTCCAGCTGTTGTTGTTGGAGGTAGCGGGGCTTCTGTCGGAGCTAAGAGAGCGGGAGAGCAGGAGCGCGCTCTTTCTTGATTTGTTGGTAGAAGAAGGTTTATTGACCGCTCGATGTCTGCGTTTGGGATTGTCGGTGAGACGTAGGAGAAGTACGCGTTGTTGCGTTGAATTGAGAGCCGGCGTTCGTCTTGCTCGCGCTGTCGTTGCGAAATTGAACTCAAGTTAAAAAGGAGCTTGAGCTGGCTGTTGACTAAAAGTCGCTTGTTTTGGAACCGATCTCGCAGCGCCTCCCACGCCGAAGCAAAACCATCATTCGTGAGAGGAGATTTCGCCACGATGGCTTTTTCTTCACCACTTGTTTTCGTAAGGAGATGGAATAGCTTCTCGACCGGAGTCAGCCTGGGGTTGTTTACGTAAATTGCCGTGAATAGGTCCGGAAAGTGGGCCATCGGAGGTAGTCGCCATCGAAGACTTCCGTGTCGCATGGAGGTAAGCGGCAGCCGGACGATATTAGCGACTGAGAGGGTACTTGCGCGACTTGAGGCGTTGATCTGTCGATTGTTTCGCCAATTTGTGCTGCACAGGACTCGTATACTGAGTAGCAGTAGTCATATTTGGCCTGGAGAATAGGCACTGTGTCGAGGGATCCTTCTTGGGCCATTAGGTCAGAGCATGTTTCGTACTCTCTTTCCACTTTGTCCCATAAGGCTGTTGCAGACGGACTTGTAACGTGTGTAGGGACGGAGAGGCTTGATCAGGAGTGTTGATCTTCGCTTCGAAAAGGCTTACGCAATGGCTGACGGCGATGAATTTATGCAACGCTGCGTTTGCGGGCGTTGGCTGCTCAGAGGATGCCATTTTCTTTGTGGTAGAGCGTGTGACGCGGAGGAAATCAGTCCCGACAGCGGAGGGACTCTCGGATTTTCTCGATAGAGAAGACTCACTAGACGCTCGCGTCACTGGTCGGGAAATGACCAACCTAGGAGTTGTCTTCGAACTGGTCGATGGCAAAACCATTGCTTTCGGAGTGGGAGTCGCGGTTTTGACCCTGTGACTAACGGACTTGGGTGCTGGCTTACCGCGAGTGGATAGCGGAGATTGCGGATTGAACTTTTGTTCTTTTCCAGGTGCGGGTGTCTTTTTCTTGTCTCCCTCTAGGGGCATGCTCAGCTATGCCCTAGGAGAAGGAAGTCAAGAAGGCCTGCACGCCGCAAAAAATGTGGAATTGAAAAAGAACCAGACACAGAGGGTACCCAAATCTGGATGGACAAAGGATCCCGTCGGAATTCGGGAGAAAGTTGCAATTGGGATCTGGATATTGGAGCACGAAAGAAAAAAAAAAAATAAATAATCCCAATTTTTGTGAAATAAGGCCCCAATAGATCTTCAATCAACTGGAAAGAAGCTTAAATGAAGCACAATATAGCTAAAATTCAGTGTGAAAAAATAACTAGGAGAATTCACAAAAAAAAAAAACAACAGCTACAGTGAAGTCCACAAGAAGATATAGCTCTATTGGAGTCTAGAAAAACAATAGATCAAATTTATAAAAAAAAACTATGAATTGCAATTTCTGGAAAAATAGCTAAAAAATAGCTACCAGGTGGAGTCTGGATAATAGCCAAGGATTTATAAAAAACCGCTACCGACTGGAAATCCCGAAAAAAATAGCTAATATATAGAAAATAGCTATAAACTTGAATTTATAAAAAAATAGCTACCGGATTTAGGAGCACAACGAAAAAAATCGCGACAATTTTATTATTTTAATTTAGGAACCAGAAATAGGAGCCAGAAATAGCTTGTAAAAAATTATTATTTGGCTTAAATAATTATTAATAATCGGGTCAATTTTTTTCTCTTAAATTTTGTCGTCGGACTTATTTATTTTATTTTATGTTTCGATTCTAGGGTATTCTCTCGTCGCTATGCGCCGGGTTTTTGTCAGGGCAATAAAGAACAAAGAGGAGACGAAAGAACTTGCACTTGGCAAGCCTATGTAAGTCGCGACTGTGTGTATGTATATATGTATTATTTGGAGTTTAATAGGGGACTTGCAATATGTATTTATGTATGGAGAAACATATCTATGTAATGTAATCTCGGAAGAAAAAAGTCAGGTTTTATTTTATTCTGTATGTCGAGATTTGTGTTTTATTTTGAGCCAAAAGATAAAATTTGTTCTCCGTTCGGGTTCGATATTATTTATTATTTTTGGTAATATATTTTATTTGTGTATTAAATTGGTTAAATCTATGGAGTGATTCTTATATATGTATGTAGATGTGAATTTTATTGGAATATATGTATGTCAATGGATATTGAATTTGTGGTTTGTATATTTTATTGAGGCAAAAAACATCAGTTTAGCAGCGGACGATAATAGTGAATTTTGGACAGTGACGAATTAGGGGGCCGGTATTGGCAAAGTGCTTGTTTATGCACTTAAAAAAAAAGAAGTAATCACGGTGGCTGGGCGCATGTACTTATATATTTTCACTTTTCACTTGATACGGATGGACGGAAAGAATGAACGCCGTTGGAAAAACGAAAATGGCGACCACGGACGGAATAGGATTTAAAGCCGTACTTATCTTGATTTTTCCGCAAGGAGCGCTGGCAGGATCAGGAAGAAACCGGCTCGAAGGACCATGAAATGAAGTGGGCGGAAATGCTTGTTGTTGCGGCTGATTCCTCCAGAAATTAAACGCCCGGGATCGACTTCAAATTTTGCACTTTATTCTCGCACTTGTAAATTAAGACTCATTTAAAACTAACATTGGAAATACCGCGGGACCGCGGAGTACTGAATACTTTGCGGGAAGGGAGGAGAGCGAGAGGAGAGAAGGAGAGCGCGAGCAGCGGTGCTTGAAAGCCGTGGAGGAGCTTTGAGTACAAGCATTGGCCGCTTACACCGCCGCTCAACTGTTTGCGCCCTTCTGGCGTGAACATTCTCCCCCCTCCCCGCCCTTACGTAGGCAAGGGTATCCCTGGCCGGCGAGACAGCAGGATCGGCCTCTTCATTCCGTGCACGCTCCAGAAACGGTCCATCCGAACACCGTGTTCTGTGCAACGGGCAACCCATCCTCAATTCTTAGGAACCCCGGTTGGATCAAATTGGCATATACATCTGTACCCAACACGAGGGAGATGGAGGCCGGCCGGTGGAAGCGCTCGTCCGCGAGACGAACACCGTCAAACTTGGCCCTGGCGGCGTCGCTCAGAGCTCGGATGGGTGTCCGGATCCTTAGGCTGGGTTCGATCTTCAGGACGACGTTGAGTCGGAAGGTGCTTGTTCGGGACCGGAGTGTCACCGAGCAGACCTCGTCGCCTCCCAGCCGGGTGATGGGCAGCCGGAACGCAGCCGCCAACGACCGGTCGATGCTGCTCACCGGCATGCATGGGTCGATCATGGCCCGGTCTTGAAGGTCTTCGAGCCCGTGTCCAGCACGACGATGGCTGTAGGCAGCATGGGGACAGCCTTCTGCCGGGGTTGGAGCGGCGAGGACCTCGTGCATGTGGAGTAGAGTGTGGTGGTCTCCTCCACACTTCTTGCATCCCTCTTGGCTGCGGCAGTCTCCTCCTGAGTGCTGATGGGCGAGGCAGTTCGAGCAGTACTTATTAATAAGTACTACCCGAAGGCGCTTTTCAGCGCTCAGTTTGTGGAACCTCTTGCACTTCCGAAGAGGATGGATTCCAGAGCAGACTCGGCAGCGGTAGGATTTAATACCTAAAGTACGTCTGCTCTCCAACGACTGGGTGGCACGAGGACGAGGAGCCATTATTGGAGGAAGTGAGTAAGTCTGCCAATAAAAGAAATGAAAAAGCTTAGTATCATCCTACTACTATTTGGGCCCCGGAATGGGGGAAGTGCCCTAATCCCTAGGAACGGAGAACTCTTTGTCCTCCATCGGTAGCAGAATAACTTTGTGGACAGGGCGTTTTATGGTGCCGCGAGACGTACGGATCTCAACGGCTTGAATGCGGTCGTCGGCTCCTGGAAAGGCAGAAACGATTCTGCCGAGCCGCCATTCGTTCGGTGGTAGATTGTCCTCCTTGACAACTACCATATCGTCGGCTTGGAGGTTCCTGGTCGGAAATTGCGATTTGTTTCGTTTATGGAGTTCTTTAAGATACTCCTCTTTCCACCGTGCACTAAACTGCTGATGTTGTGCCTTGAGGTGTTGCCATCGATTTATTATCGACTTGGCTTCGCCCTTTCGGGCGAACCCCCGGGTTCCGCCGTGGAAAGCAACGTCCCTCCAATAAGGAAATGGCCTGGTGTGAGGGCCAGCAAATCTGAAGGATCTTCGGACATAGGGGAGAGGGGTCTAGAGTTGAGGCAAGCCTCAATCTTAGCGAGAAGCGTCGCCAGCTTTCAAATGTATATTTGCGGACTGAAGTCGATTTAAGGAACATGGTTTTGGACCCCCACATATGTGGAGCCCCTGGTGGGATGAACCGCCATACGAGTCCCGGATGGCTATATGCATCAGTCACGGACTCTTTGATAGCTTGGAGAAAGTCCCTGGAAATCAAAGTTGCCGCCCCCACAAAGGTCTTACCATTATCCGAATGGACCCGCTGAGGACAACCGCGCCTCGCTACGAAACGAGCAAAGGCCGCTAGAAATTTCTCGGTTGTTAGATCGGAAGTGGGTTCCAAATGGATAGCCTTCGTGGAAAAGCACACAAACATATCCCTTCGTTATTTCGAAAGGGCCGGCATAGTCGATACCCGTGTAGGTGAACGCCCTCGAGAAGGAGACTCTATTTGTCGGGAAATCGCCCATCAGCTGTGTTTGGAGTCTCTTCTTGTAAATCGTGCAAATATTACACGGATTGACCACAGCCTTCACCGGATTCTTGATTTTAGGAATCCAATACTTCGATCGGATCAGGCGTACGATCAATTGACTACCGCCATGAAGAGTAATCTGGTGAGTAAATTGGACGATGAGGCGCGACAGTCTACAATCATAGGGGAGAATAATCGGATGACGTTCATCATATGGCAGGGTTTTGGAGGCAGTGAGGCAGGGCGTGCGGCCGCCCTTAAAAGGCCGTGTTGGTCAATGAACGGGAACAAATTCACCAAAGGACTTGACACTGGAAGAGGCCTTTTCTCGGTCAGATGCTGAAGCTCTTGGCCATATGCTCTGCGCTGCGCAATGGAGGTCAGAGTTCGTTCTGCCTCTCGGATCTCTTTACTTGTAGGGCGTGAATTGGGCAAGAACGAACCTTTGCGGCAGCGTTTAAGGAAGCGTTGAACATAGACCAGAACTCGCAGGGCCTTGTCCAATTTGGAGAAACGTTCGAGAAAGTCGATGGACGGGGCCTTGACAAAATGCACTTTGACCGCGCGCTGCTCTAGCTCTGTCACTGGAAGAGTGTCGCTTTGTGCTGGCCATAGCTCTCGTGGCCCTTGCAGCCACTCTGGTCCGTGCCACCAGAGATGGTTTCCTGCCAATTCATGTAGGGATACGCCATGACTGGCTAGATCGGCGGAGTTTTGTTCTGAGCGAACGTGTGCCCAAAAGTCGACTGGCGTCGCCTGCGTGATCTTGGCAACTCTGTTGGCCACAAATGTGGTCCAGTTGTACGCAGGCTTTCGTAGCCAGGCTAAGACGATTGCGGATATCTGAACTGGCGGAGGACATGTGCGGAAGGATTGCTGTCACCATTTCGGTTAACAGCACGGCACCACAGAGCTCTAGCCGAGGAAGGGAGACGGTTTTTACCGGGGCCACTCGTGTTTTGGCTGTAAGCAGGCGAGTCAGGATCTTTTGCCCCATCTCGACGCGGATGTATATAGCCGCTCCATAGGCTCTCTGAGCCGCGTCACAGAAACCGTGGTGCTCTATGATTACCTCAGGCTGGTACCAGATCCATCTCGGAACGCGGATCTGGTTGAGGTCGGAATACTCGTCTAAAAACGATTGCCACCGCTGACTCATTTCAGTGGGAAGCTAAGTTTTGAACCAAATCTCCTGCAGGATCGAACAACCTAGCGATTTGGGACAAAACTTCTCGCTTTGTATAGGAGGGTTCCACAACTATGTCGGGGGGAACGAAATAGAATTCGTCGGACTTTGCCCTCCACCGAATACCGAGCGTCTTGGCCGTGCTTTCAGCATCGATGTCGAGGAACTCGCTATGAAGGTGGTGTTCGGCCGGGACGTCTTTAAGGACGCTTTCGTTGTTCGAGGTCCACTTTCTTAGCGGAAACCCGGAGGCACTAAGGGCTGCGTGCAACTCTCGAATTTAACTTTGGGCTTCGTATACGGAACTCGCCCCTGCCAGAACGTCGTCGACTTACATGTGCTGCTGGATGATGCGGCTGGCATTTGGAAATGGCACTTGGATATCCTCTGCCAGCTGTTGCAAGACTCGAATGGCGAGGAAGGGAGCGCAGTTGACCCCGAAGGTAACTGTTTTTAGTTCAAAGTCTCGGATATCTCCTTCCTTGTTTCGGAACAGAATTCTTTGAAACGGGGTATGTTTTGGATCGACCCAGATCTGACGATACATTTTCGTAATGTCTGCACTGAAGACGTATTGAAAATAACGCCATTTCAGGACCTGGATCGTTAGATCGGATTGTAGGACTGGACCAGCATGAAGGATATCATTTAAGCTGGTCCCATTCGCCGACGGACTTGAAGCGTTGAATACAACGCGAAGCTTTGTAGTGGTGCTTTCGGGCTTAACTACCGCGTGATGAGGAAGATGATACGAGGGAGAATTGTGAGTCGGCGGAACTTCTTTCATATGACCCAGATCCAGGTACTCCTGGATCAAGCTGTCATATTGCTCTTTTGAGGGAAAGTCTCTTTTTAAACGATTTTCGTTTCTAAGAAACTGAGCTAACGCAATGGACCTTGAATATCCTAAATCGGATCCGGTATTCTCGGGGTCCCGGAACGGGAGCGTCACCACGTACCTCCCGCTTGCGTCTTTTGTTGTTGTTTGGAGGAAGTTCCTTTCCCAATAGGAGTCCGACTCTTTTACCATCTTTACTGGTAGATCCTCCACCTCCCAGAACTTGCTGAGAAGCGTGTCGAGCGAATCAGGGTCGCCTATTTGGTGCACCTGGGTCGTGAAGGATGCGACCCGTTTCGGCTTACCCTTGGAAATCGGCCCCGTTAGCACCCACCCGAAAATAGTTTCTTGGCCCAGGAGCGAGCCGCAAATATTTTGTCGGGTGCCATCCATCATTATGGATGGTAGAATGTCAGCCCCGATCAGTACATCAATTTGAGAGCTCTCAAAAAAGGTAGGATCTGCCCAGCGGAGTGCGGGAAGGTCCTTCAAAGAATTCCGAGGGATCGGATAGGAGGGCAGTTTGCCTGAGAGCTCCGGAAGGACGTACGCTTCAGTGTCTAACTGTAGACCTGGCTTAGTAGGAGAGCGAATCCCGAAGTGACACAGCTTCGAGGATTTCGCGGAGACCGAATGATTTAACCCGGAGACTTGGGTATGGGTGTTGCGGAATTGCAACTTGATGAGGTTGAACCGGCGTTCTGAAATGAACATCGCCTCGGATCCCGAGTCGATTAAGGCTCGGGCTCGGTAGTTCGTCCCCAAATGGCACACGTCAATCATCGCTGTGCTCAGTAGGACGGCTGAAGTGCCGGACGCGAAAAAAGTTTGCACCGCTGAGGTGCTTGCCGACGCATTTCTGCTAGAGGGTCTCGGAGGTTACTGTGTAGGGGGCGAGGTTGAGGAACTCGCATTTTCGGAATTTGGGGGGCTGCTATGCAGCAGCGTATGGTACCTGCCCTTACATGTAAAGCAGCTGTGTGTGCTTGTGCAGTCACGTAGCTGGTGACCTCTGGCAAAACAATTCAGACATAGCTGCTTCTTTTTTATATAGCCGGAGCGCGAGTCAACAGACATTTGAAGAAAACGCGGGCACAATCTTACCGGATGGTTCTCCTTATAACATAAGTCACACCCTTTCTGTTTGGTGCTGACCTTTGTCTCGAAGGATTGAAGCCTTTTTGGAACTGCCTGAGTCGGTTTCATATCTTCGATGGCTTCCAATGTCCGATACCTTTCGCTCAGGAAGGCATTCATTTCTTCCCAAGCTGGGATCTCGGATTTGGCAGTTAGCGACTGTTCCCATAAGGACAGGGTCTGCTTGGGCAGTTTGCTCGCGCAAAGGAAAACCAAGAGACAATCCCAGTTTTCTGTGGATACCTGGGAATGCGCTAGTGCTGTTAAGCACCCCTGAATCGTGGATTGTAGCTCTTTTAGAGCATGACCAGACTCTTGCGAAATTGAACTAAAGTTAAAAAGGAGCTTGAGCTGGCTGTTGACTAAAAGTCGCTTGTTTTGGAACCGATCTCGCAGCGCCTCCCACGCCGAAGCAAAACCATCATTCGTGAGAGGAGATTTCGCCACGATGGCTTTTGCTTCGCCACTTGTTTTCGTAAGGAGATGGAATAGCTTCTCGACCGGAGTCAGCCTGGGGTTGTTTACGTAAATTGCCGTGAATAGGTCCCGGAAAGTGGGCCATCGGAGGTAGTCGCCATCGAAGACTTCCGTGTCGCATGGAGGTAAGCGGCAGCCGGACGATATTAGCGGCTGAGAGGGTGCTTGCGCGACTTGAGGCGTTGCTCTGTCGATTGTTTCGCCAATTTGTGCTGCACAGGACTCGTATACTGAGTAGCAGTAGTCATATTTGGCCTGGAGAATAGGCACTGTGTCGAGGGATCCTTCTTGGGCCATTAGGTCAGAGCATGTTTCGTACTCTCTTTCCACTTTGTCCCATAAGGCTCGCACCTGTTGCAGACGGACTTGTAACGTGTGTAGGGACGGAGAGGCTTGATCAGGAGTGTTGATCTTCGCTTCGAAAAGGCTTACCCGATCGCTGACGGCGATGAATTTATGCAACGCTGCGTTTGCGGGCTTTGGCTGCTCAGAGGATGCCATTTTCTTTGTGGTAGAGCGTGTGACGCGGAGGAAATCAGTCCCGACAGCGGAGGGACTCTCGGATTTTCTCGATAGAGAAGACTCACTAGACGCTCGCGTCACTGGTCGGGAAATAACCAACCTAGGAGTTGTCTTCGAACTGGTCGATGGCAAAACCTTTGCTTTCGGAGTGGGAGTCGCGGTTTTGACCCTGGGACTAACGGACTTGGGTGCTGGCTTACCGCGAGTGGATAGCGGAGATTGCGGGTTGAACTTTTGTTCTTTTCCAGGTGCGGGTGTCTTTTTCTTGTCTCCCTCTAGGGGCATGCTCAGCTATGCCCTAGGAGAAGGAAGTCAAGAAGGCCTGCACGCCGTAAAAAATGTGGAATTGAAAAAGAACCAGACACAGAGGGTACCCAAATCTGGATGGACAAAGGATCCCGTCGGAATTCGGGAGAAAGTTGCAATTGGGATCTGGAGATCTGGAGAGCACGAAAGAAAAAAAAAAATAATCCCAATTTTTGTGAAATAAGGCCCCAATAGATCTTCAATCAACTGGAAAAAAGCTTAAATGAAGCACAATATAGCTAAAATTCAGTGTAAAAAAATAGCTAGGAGAATTCACAAAAAAAAAAACAACAGCTAGAGTGAAGTCCACAAGAAGATATAGCTCTATTGGAGTCTAGAAAAGCAATAGATCAAATTTATAAAAAAAAACTATGAATTGCAATTTCTGGAAAAATAGCTAAAAAATAGCTACCAGGTGGAGTCTGGATAATAGCCAAGGATTTATAAAAAACCGCTACCGACTGGAAATCCCGAAAAAAATAGCTAATATATAGAAAATAGCTATAAACTTGAATTTATAAAAAAATAGCTACCGGATTTAGGAGCACAACGAAAAAATCGCGACAATTTTATTATTTTAATTTAGGAACCAGAAATAGGAGCCAGAAATAGCTTGTAAAAAATTATTATTTGGCTTAAATAATTATTAAATAATCGGGTCAATTTTTTTCTCTTAAATTTTGTCGTCGGACTTATTTATTTATTTTATGTTTCGATTCTAGGGTATTCTCTCGTCGCTATGCGCCGGGTTTTTGTCAGGGCAATAAAGAACAAAGAGGAGACGAAAGAACTTGCACTTGGCAAGCCTATGTAAGTCGCGACTGTGTGTATGTATATATGTATTATTTGGAGTTTAATAGGGGACTTGCAATATGTATTTATGTATGGAGAAACATATCTATGTAATGTAATCTCGGAAGAAAAAAGTCAGGTTTTATTTTATTCTGTATGTCGAGATTTGTGTTTTATTTTGAGCCAAAGATAAAATTTGTTCTCCGTTCGGGTTCGATATTATTTATTATTTTTGGTAATATATTTTATTTGTGTATTAAATTGGTTAAATCTATGGAGTGATTCTTATATATGTATGTAGATGTGAATTTTATTGGAATATATGTATGTCAATGGATATTGAATTTGTGGTTTGTATATTTTATTGAGGCAAAAAACATCAGTTTAGCAGCGGACGATAATAGTGAATTTTGGACAGTGACGAATTAGGGGGCCGGTATTGGCAAAGTGCTTGTTTATGCACTTAAAAAAAAAGAAGTAATCACGGTGGCTGGGCGCATGTACTTATATATTTTCACTTTTCACTTGATACGGATGGACGGAAAGAATGAACGCCGTTGGAAAAACGAAAATGGCGACCACGGACGGAATAGGATTTAAAGCCGTACTTATCTTGATTTTTCCGCAAGGAGCGCTGGCAGGATCAGGAAGAAACCGGCTCGAAGGACCATGAAATGAAGTGGGCGGAAATGCTTGTTGTTGCGGCTGATTCCTCCAGAAATTAAACGCCCGGGATCGACTTCAAATTTTGCACTTTATTCTCGCACTTGTAAATTAAGACTCATTTAAAACTAACATTGGAAATACCGCGGGACCGCGGAGTGGTGAATACCTTGCGGGAAGGGAGGAGAGCGAGAGGAGAGAAGGAGAGCGCGAGCAGCGGTGCTTGCGAGCCGTGGAGGAGCTTTGAGTACAAGCATTGGCCGCTTACACTGCCGCTCAACTGTTTGCGCCCTTCTGGCGTGAACATTCTCCCCCCCTCCCCCTTACGTAGCAAGGGTATCCCTGGCCGGCGAGACAGCAGGATCGGCCTCTTCATTCCGTGCACGCTCCAGAAACGGTCCATCCGAACACCGTGTTCTGTGCAACGGGCAACCCATCCTCAATTCTTAGGAACCCCGGTTGGATCAAATTGGCATATACATCTGATCCCAACACGAGGGAGATGGAGGCCGGCCGGTGGAAGCGCTCGTCCGCGAGACGAACACCGTCAAACTTGGCCCTGGCGGCGTCGCTCAGAGCTCGGATGGGTGTCCGGATCCTTAGGCTGGGTTCGATCTTCAGGACGACGTTGAGTCGGAAGGTGCTTGTTCGGGACCGGAGTGTCACCGAGCAGACCTCGTCGCCTCCCAGCCGGGTGATGGGCAGCCGGAACGCAGCCGCCAACGACCGGTCGATGCTGCTCACCGGCATGCATGGGTCGATCATGGCCCCGGTCTTGAAGGTCTTCGAGCCCGTGTCCAGCACGACGATGGCTGTAGGCAGCATGGGGACAGCCTTCTGCCGGGTTGGAGCGGCGAGGACCTCGTGCATGTGGAGTAGAGTGTGGTGGTCTCCTCCACACTTCTTGCATCCCTCTTGGCTGCGGCAGTCTCCTCCTGAGTGCTGATGGGCGAGGCAGTTCGAGCAGTACTTATTAATAAGTACTGCCCGAAGGCGCTTTTCAACGCTCAGTTTGTGGAACCTCTTGCACTTCCGAAGAGGATGGATTCCAGAGCAGACTCGGCAGCGGTAGGATTTAATACCTCGAGTACGTCTGCTCTCCAACGACTGGGTGGCACGAGGACGAGGAGCCATTATTGGAGGAAGTGAGTAAGTCTGCCAATAAAAGAAATGAAAAAGCTTAGTATCAGCCGACTACTATTTGGGCCCCGGAATGGGGGAAGTGCCCTAATCCCTAGGAACGGAGACTCTTTGTCCTCCATCGGTAGCAGAATAACTTTGTGGACAGGGCGTTTTATGGTGCCGCGAGACGTACGGATCTCAACGGCTTGAATGCGGTCGTCGGCTCCTGGAAAGTCAGAAACGATTCTGCCGAGCCGCCATTCGTTCGGTGGTAGATTGTCCTCCTTGACAACTACCATATCGTCGGCTTGGAGGTTCCTGGTCGGAAATTGCGATTTTTTCGTTTATGGAGTTCTTTAAGATACTCCTCTTTCCACCGTGCACTAAACTGCTGATGTTGTGCCTTGAGGTGTTGCCATCGATTTATTATCGACTTGGCTTCGCCCTTTCGGGCCGGAACCCCCGGGTTCCACCGTGGAAAGCAACGTCCCTCCAATAAGGAAATGGCCTGGTGTGAGGGCCAGCAAATCTGAAGGATCTTCGGACATAGGGGAGAGGGGTCTAGAGTTGAGGCAAGCCTCAATCTTAGCGAAAAGCGTCGCCAGCTTTCAAATGTATATTTGCGGACTGACGTCGATTTAAGGAACATGGTTTTGGACCCCGCCCCACCCACATATGTGGACCCCTGGTGGGATGAACCGCCATACGAGTCCCGGATGGCTATATGCATCAGTCACGGACTCTTTGATAGCTTGGAGAAAGTCCCTGGAAATCAAAGTTGCCGCCCCCACAAAGGTCTTACCATTATCCAAATGGACCCGCTGAGGACAACCGCGCCTCGCTACGAAACGAGCAAAGGCCGCTAGAAATTTCTCGGTTGTTAGATCGGAAGTGGGTTCCAAATGGATAGCCTTCGTGGAAAAGCACACAAACACACAAACATATCCCTTCGTTATGACCGCTTCCGTTATTTTCGAAAGGGCCGGCATAGTCATACCCGTGTAGGTGAACGCCCTCGAGAAGGAGACTCTATTTGTCGGGAAATTGCCCATCAGCTGTGTTTGGAGTCTCTTCTTGTAAATCGTGCAAATCTTACACGGATTGACCACAGCCTTCACCAGATTCTTGATTTTAGGAATCCAATACTTCGATCGGATCAGGCGTACGATCAATTGACTACCGCCATGAAGAGTAATCTGGTGAGTAAATTGGACGATGAGGCGCGACAATCTACAATCATAGGGGAGAATAATCGGATGACGTTCATCATATTGCAGGGTTTTGGAGGCAGTGAGGCAGGGCGTGCGGCCGCCTTAAAAGGCCGTGTTGGTCTATGAACGGGAACAAATTCACCAAAGGACTTGACACTGGAAGAGTCTTTTCTCGGTCAGATGCTGAAGCTCTTGGCCATATGCTCTGCGCTGCGCAATGGAGGTCAGAGTTCGTTCTGGCTGTAAGCAGGGCGAGTCAGGATCTTTTGCCCCATCTCGACGCGGATGTATATAGCCGCTCCATAGGCCTCTCTGAGCCGCGTCACAGAAACCGTGGTGCTCTATGATAACCTCAGGCTGGTACCAGATCCATCTCGGAACGCGGATCTGGTTTGAGGTCGGAATACTCGTCTAAAAACGATTGCCACCGCTGACTCATTTCAGTGGGAAGCTAAGTTTTGAACCAAATCTCCTGCAGGATCGAACAACCTAGCGATTTGGGACAAAACTTTCTCGGCTTTGTATAGGGAGGGTTCCACAACTATGTCGGGGGGAACGAAATAGAATTCGTCGGACTTTGCCCTCCACCGAATACCGAGCGTCTTGGCCGTGCTTTCAGCATCGATGTCGAGGAACTCGCTATGAAGGTGGTGTTCGGCCGGGACGTCTTTAAGGACGCTTTTGTTGTTCGAGGTCCACTTTCTTAGCGGAAACCCGGAGGCACTATGATAGGGCTGCGTGCAACTCTCGAATTTAACTTTGGGCTTCGTATACGGAACTCGCCCCTGCCAGAACGTCGTCGACTTACATGTGCTGCTGGATGATGCGGCTGGCATTTGGAAATGGCACTTGGATATCCTCTGCCAGCTGTTGCAAGACTCGAATGGCGAGGAAGGGAGCGCAGTTGACCCCGAAGGTAACTGTTTTTAGTTCAAAGTCTCGGATATCTCCTTCCTTGTTTCGGAACAGAATTCTTTGAAACGGGGTATGTTTTGGATCGACCCAGATCTGACGATACATTTTCGTAATGTCTGCACTGAAGACGTATTGAAAATAACGCCATTTCAGGACCTGGATCGTTAGATCGGATTGTAGGACTGGACCAGCATGAAGGATATCATTTAAGCTGGTCCCATTTGCCGACGGACTTGAAGTGTTCAATACAACGCGAAGCTTTGTAGTGGTGCTTTCGGGCTTAACTACCGCGTGATGAGGAAGAGGATACGAGGGAGAATTGTGAGTCGGCGGAACTTCTTTCATATGACCCAGATCCTGGTACTCCTGGATCACGCTGTCATATTGCTCTTTTAAGGGAAAGTCTCTTTTTAAACGATTTTCGTTTCTAAGAAACTGAGCTAACGCAATGGACCTTGAATATCCTAAATCGGATCCGGTATTCTCGGGGTCCCGGAACGGGAGCGTCACCACGTACCTCCCGCTTGCGTCTTTTGTTGTTGTTTGGAGGAAGTTCCTTTCACAATAGGAGTCCGACTCTTTTACCATCTTTACTAGTAGATCCTCCACCTCCCAGAACTTGCTGAGAAGCGTGTCGAGCGAATCAGGGTCGCCTATTTGGTGCACCTGAGTCGTGAAGGATGCGACCCGTTTCGGCTTACCCTTGGAAATCGGCCCCGTTAGCACCCACCCGAAATAGTTTCTTGGCCCAGGAGCGAGCCGCAAATATTTTGTCGGGTGCCATCCATCATTATGGATGGTAGAATGTCAGCCCCGATCAGTACATCAATTTGAGAGCTCTCAAAAAAGGTAGGATCTGCCCAGTGGAGTGCGGGCAGGTCCTTCAAAGAATTCCGAGGGATCGATAGGAGGGCTGTTTGCCTGAGAGCTCCGGAAGGACGTACGCTTCAGTGTCTAACTGTAGACCTGGCTTAGTAGGAGAGCGAATCCCGAAGTGACACAGCTTCGAGGATTTCGCGGAGACGAATGATTTAACCCGGAGACTTGGGTCTGGGTGTTGCGGAATGGCAACTTGATGAGGTTGAACAGGCGTTCTGAAATGAACGTCGCCTCGGATCCCGAGTCGATTAAGGCTCGGGCTCGGTAGTTCGTCCCCAAATGGCACACGTCAATCATCGCTGTGCTCAGTAGGACGGCTGAAGTGCCGGACGCGAAAAAAGTTTGCACCGCTGAGGTGCTTGCCGACGCATTTCTGCTAGAGGGTCTCGGAGGTTGCTGTGTAGGGGGCGAGGTTGAGGAACTCGCATTTTCGGAATTTGGGAGCTGCGATGCAGCAGCGTATGGTGCCTGCTCTTACATGTAAAGCAGCTGTGTGTGCTTGTGCAGTCACGTAGCTGGTGACCTCTGGCAAAACAATTCAGACATAGCTGCTTCTTTTTTATATAGCCGGAGCGCGAGTCAACAGACATTTGAAGAAAACGCGGGCACAATCTTACCGGATGGTTCTCCTTATAACATAAGTCACACCCTTTCTGTTTGGTGCTGACCTTTGTCTCGAAGGATTGAAGCCTTTTTGGAACTGCCTGAGTCGGTTTCATATCTTCGATGGCTTCCAATGTCCGATACCTTTCGCCCAGGAAGGCATTCATTTCTTCCCAAGCTGGGATCTCGGATTTGGCAGTTAGCGACTGTTCCCATAAGGACAGGGTCTGCTTGGGCAGTTTGCTCGCGCAAAGGAAAACCAAGAGACAATCCCAGTTTTCTGTGGATACCTGGGAATGCGCTAGTGCTGTTAAGCACCCCTGAATCGTGGATTGTAGCTCTTTTAGAGCATGACCAGACTCTTGCCAAATTGAACTCAATGAAATGACCAACCTAGGAGTTGTCTTCGAACTGGTCGATGGCAAAACCATTGCTTTCGGGAGTGGGAGTCGCGGGTTTTGACCCTGTGGACTAACGGACTTGGGTGCTGGCTTACCGCGAGTGGATAGCGGAGATTGCGGGTTGAACTTTTGTTCTTTTCCTCAGCTATGCCCTAGGAGAAGGAAGTCAAGAAGGCCTGCACGCCGCAAAAAATGTGGAATTGAAAAAGAACCAGACACAGAGGGTACCCAAATCTGGATGGACAAAGGATCCCGTCGGAATTCGGGAGAAAGTTGCAATTGGGATCTGGAGATTGGAGCACGAAAGAAAAAAAAAAAATCCAATTTTTGTGAAATAAGGCCCCAATAGATCTTCAATCAACTGGAAAAAAGCTTAAATGAAGCACAATATAGCTAAAATTCAGTGTGAAAAAATAGCTAGGAGGATTCACAAAAAAAAAAAAAACAACAGCTAGAGTGAAGTCCACAAGAAGATATAGCTATATTGGAGTCTATAAAAACAATAGATCAAATTTATAAAAAAAACTATGAATTGCAATTTCTGGAAAAATAGCTAAAAAATAGCTACCAGGTGGAGTCTGGATAATAGCCAAGGATTTATAAAAAACCGCTACCGACTGGAAATCCCGAAAAAAAATAGCTAATATATAGAAAATAGCTATAAACTTGAATTTATAAAAAATAGCTACCGGATTTAGGAGCACAACGAAAAAAATCGCGACAATTTTATTATTTTAATTTAGGAACCAGAAATAGGAGCCAGAAATAGCTTGTAAAAAATTATTATTTGGCTTAAGTAATTATTAAATAATCGGGTCAGTTTTTTTCTCTTAAATTTTGTCGTCGGACTTATTTATTTTATTTTATGTTTCGATTCTAGGGTATTCTCTCGTCGCTATGCGCCGGTTTTTTGTCAGGGCAATAAAGAACAAAGAGGAGACGAAAGAACTTGCACTTGGCAAGCCTATGTAAGTCGCGACTGTGTGTATGTATATATGTATTATTTGGAGTTTAATAGGGGACTTGCAATATGTATTTATGTATGGAGAAACATATCTATGTAATGTAATCTCGGAAGAAAAAAGTCAGGTTTTATTTTATTCTTTATGTCGAGATTTGTGTTTATTTTGAGCCAAGAGATAAAATTTGTTCTCAGTTCGGGTTCTATATTATTTATTATTTTTGGTAATATATTTTATTTGTGTATTAAATTGGTTAAATCTACGGAGTGATTCTTATATATGTATGTAGATGTGAATTTTATTGGAATATATGTATGTCAATGGATATTGAATTTGTGGTTTGTATATTTTATTGAGGCAAAAAACATCAGTTTAGCAGCGGACGATAATAGTGAATTTTGGACAGTGTTTAAAAAAAAAAACAAAATATATATATATATACGTATATGCGCTTGGATACCAGCGGATCACCGTGAGACGAATTAGGGGGCCGGTATTGGCAAAGTGCTTGTTTATGCACTTAAAAAAAAAAGAAGTAATCACGGTGGCTGGGCGCATGTACTTATATATTTTCACTTTTCACTTGATACGGATGGACGGAAAGAATGAACGCCGTTGGAAAAACGAAAATGGCGACCACGGACGGAATAGGATTTAAAGTCGTACTTATCTTGATTTTTCCGCAAGGAGCGCTGGCAGGATCAGGAAGAATCCGGCTCGAAGGACCATGAAATGAAGTGGGCGGAAATGCTTGTTGTTGCGGCTGCTGCGGCTGATTCCTCCAGAAATTAAACGCCCGGGATCGACTTCAAATTTTGCACTTTATTCTTGCACTTGTAAATTAAGACTCATTTAAAACTAACATTGGAAATACCGCGGGACCGCGGTGTGGTGAATACCTTGCGGGAAGGGAGGAGAGCGAGAGGAGAGAAGGAGAGCGCGAGCAGCGGTGCTTGCGAGCCGTGGAGGAGCTTTGAGTACAAGCATTGGCCGCTTACACTGCCGCTCAACTGTTTGCGCCCTTCTGGCGTGAACATTCTGCCCCCCCCCTCCCCAACGTAGGCAAGGGTATCCCTGGCCGGCGAGACAGCAGGATCGGCTTCATTCCGTGCACGCTCCAGAAACGGTCCATCCGAACACCGTGTTCTGTGCAACGGGCAACCCATCCTCAATTCTTAGGAACCACGGTTGGATCAAATTGGCATATACATCTGATCCCAACACGAGGGAGATGGAGGCGGCCGGTGGAAGCGCTCGTCCGCGAGACGAACACCGTCAAACTTGGCCCTGGCGGCGTCGCTCAGAGCTCGGATGGGTGTCCGGATCCTTAGGCTGGGTTCGATCTTCAGGACGACGTTGAGTCGGAAGGTGCTTGTTCGGGACCGGAGTGTCACCGAGCAGACCTCGTCGCCTCCCAGCCGGGTGATGGGCAGCCGGAACGCAGCCGCCAACGACCGGTCGATGCTGCTCACCGGCATGCATGGGTCGATCATGGCCCCGGTCTTGAAGGTCTTCGAGCCCGTGTCCAGCACGACGATGGCTGTAGGCAGCATGGGGACAGCCTTCTGCCGGGTTCGGAGCGGGGAGGACCTCGTGCATGTGGAGTAGAGTGTGGTGGTCTCCTCCACACTTCTTGCATCCCTCTTGGCTGCGGCAGTCTCCTCCTGAGTGCTGAAGGGCGAGGCAGTTCGAGCAGTACTTATTAATAAGTACTGCCCGAAGGCGCTTTTCAACGCTCAGTTTGTGGAACCTCTTGCACTTCCGAAGAGGATGGATTCCAGAGCAGACTCGGCAGCGGTAGGATTTAATACCTCGAGTACGTCTGCTCTCCAACGACTGGGTGGCACGAGGACGAGGAGCCATTATTGGAGGAAGTGAGTAAGTCTGCCAATAAAAGAAATGAAAAAGCTTAGTATCAGCCGACTACTATTTGGGCCCCGGAATGGGGGAAGTGCCCTAATCCCTAGGAACGGAGACTCTTTGTCCTCCATCGGTAGCAGAATAACTTTGTGGACAGGGCGTTTTATGGTGCCGCGAGACGTACGGATCTCAACGGCTTGAATGCGGTCGTCGGCTCCTGGAAAGGCAGAAACGATTCTGCCGAGCCGCCATTCGTTCGGTGGTAGATTGTCCTCCTTGACAACTACCATATCGTCGGCTTGGAGGTTCCTGGTCGGAAATTGCCATTTGTTTCGTTTATGGAGTTCTTTAAGATACTCCTCTTTCCACCGTGCACTAAACTGCTGATTTTGTGCCTTGAGGTGTTGCCATCGATTTATTATCGACTTGGCTTCGCCCTTTCGGGCGAACCCCCGGGTTCCGCCGTGGAAAGCAACGTCCCTCCAATAAGGAAATGGCCTGGTGTGAGGGCCAGCAAATCTGAGGGATCTTTGGACATAGGGGAGAGGGGTCTAGAGTTGAGGCAAGCTTCAATCTTAGCGAGAAGCGTCGCCAGCTCTCAAATGTATATTTGCGGACTGACGTCGATTTAAGGAACATGGTTTTGAAGCTTTTCACCCCTGCTTCCCACAAACCCCACATATGTGGACATCCTGGTGGGATGAATGCCATACGAGTCCCGGATGGCTATATGCATCAGTCACGGACTCTTTGATAGCTTGGAGAAAGTCCCTGGAAATCAAAGTTGCCGCCCCCACAAAGGTCTTACCATTATCCGAATGGACCCGCTGAGGACAACCGCGCCTCGCTACGAAACGAGCAAAGGCCGCTGGAAATTTCTCGGTTGTTAGATCGGAAGTGGGTTCCAAATGGATAGCCTTCGTGGAAAAGCACACAAACACACAAACATATCCCTTCGTTATGAGACACGATCTCCCTGTAAATTTATTATTTCGAAAGGGCCGGCATAGTCGATACCCGTGTAGGTGAACGCCCTCGAGAAGGAGACTCTATTTGTCGGGAAATCGCCCATCAGCTGTGTTTGGAGTCTCTTCTTGTAAATCGTGCAAATCTTACACGGATTGACCACAGCCTTCACCAGATTCTTGATTTTAGGAATCCAATATTTCGATCGGATCAGGCGCACGATCAATTGACTACCGCCATGAAGAGTAATCTGGTGAGTAAATTGGACGATGAGGCGCGACAATCTACAATCATAGGGGAGAATAATCGGATGACGTTCATCATATTGCAGGGTTTTGGAGGCAGTGAGGCAGGGCGTGCGGCCGACCTTAAAAGGCCGTGTTGGTCTATGAACGGGAACAAATTCACCAAAGGACTTGACACTGGAAGAGTCTTTTTCTCGGTCAGATGCTGAAGCTCTTGGCCATATGCTCTGCGCTGCGCAATGGAGGTCAGAGTTCGTTCTGCCTCTCGGATCTCTTCACTTGTAGGGCGTGAATTGGGCAAGAACGAACCTTTGCGGCAGCGTTTAAGGAAGCGTTGAACATAGACCAGAACTCGCAGGGCCTTGTCCAATTTGGAGAAACGTTCGAGAAAGTCGATGGACGGGGCCTTGACAAAATGCACTTTGACCGCGCGCTGCTCTAGCTCTGTCACTGGAAGAGTGTCGCTTTGTGCTGGCCATAGCTCTCGTGGCCCTTGCAGCCACTCTGGTCCGTGCCACCAGAGATGGTTTCCTGCCAATTCATGTAGGGATACGCCATGACTGGCTAGATCGGCGGAGTTTTGTTCTGAGCGAACGTGTGCCCAACAGTCGACTGGCGTCGCCTGCGTGATCTTGGCAACTCTGTTGGCCACAAATGTGGTCCAGTTGTACGCAGGCTTTCGTAGCCAGGCTAAGACGATTGTGGAATCTGTCCAGCAGCGGATATCTGAACTGGCGGAGGGCATGTGCGGAAGGATTGCTGTCACCATTTCGGTTAACAGCACGGCACCACAGAGCTCTAGCCGAGGAAGGGAGACGGTTTTTACCGGGGCCACTCGTGTTTTGGCTGTAAGCAGGCGAGTCAGGATCTTTTGCCCCATCTCGACGCGGATGTATATAGCCGCTCCATAGGCTCTCTGAGCCGCGTCACAGAAACCGTGGTGCTCTATGATTACCTCAGGCTGGTACCAGATCCATCTCGGAACGCGGATCTGATTGAGGTCGGAATACTCGTCTAAAAACGATTGCCACCGCTGACTCATTTCAGTGGGAAGCTAAGTTTTGAACCAAATCTCCTGCATGAACATTTTTGAACGGATTATGAACGGCGCGAGCCACCCGGCAGGATCGAACAACCTAGCGATTTGGGACAAAACTTCTCGCTTTGTATAGGAGGGTTCCACAACTATGTCGGGGGGAACGAAATAGAATTCGTCGGACTTTGCCCTCCACCGAATACCGAGCGTCTTGGCCGTGCTTTCAGCATCGATGTCGAGGAACTCGCTATGAAGGTGGTGTTCGGCCGGGACGTCTTTAAGGACGCTTTTGTTGTTCGAGGTCCACTTTCTTAGCGGAAACCCGGAGGCACTTAGGACTGCTTGCAACTCTCGAATTGAACTTTGGGCTTCGTTTACGGAACTCGCCCCTGCCAGAACGTCGTCGACGTACATGTGCTGCTGGATGATGCGGCTGGCATTTGGAAATGGCACTTGGATATCCTCTGCCAGCTGTTGCAAGACTCGAATGGCGTGGAAGGGAGCGCAGTTGACCCCGAAGGTAACTGTTTTTAGTTCAAAGTCTCGGATATCTCCTTCCTTGTTTCGGAACAGAATTCTTTGAAACGGGGTATGTTTTGGATCGACCCAGATCTGACGATACATTTTCGTAATGTCTGCACTGAAGACGTATTGAAAATTACGCCATTTCAGGACCTGAATCGTTAGATCGGATTGTAGGACTGGACCAGCATGAAGGATATCATTTAAGCTGGTCCCATTTGCCGACGGACTTGAAGCGTTGAATACAACGCGAAGCTTTGTAGTGGTGCTTTCGGGCTTAACTACCGCGTGATGAGGAAGATGATACGAGGGAGAATTGTGAGTCGGCGGAACTTCTTTCATATGACCCAGATCCAGGTACTCCTGGATCACGCTGTCATATTGCTCTTTTAAGGGAAAGTCTCTTTTTAAACGATTTTCGTTTCTAAGAAACTGAGCTAACGCAATGGACCTTGAATATCCTAAATCGGATCCGGTATTCTCGGGTCCCGGAACGGGAGCGTCACCACGTACCTCCCGCTTGCGTCTTTTGTTGTTGTTTGGAGGAAGTTCCTTTCACAATAGGAGTCCGACTCTTTTACCATCTTTACTGGTAGATCCTCCACCTCCCAGAACTTGCTGAGAAGCGTGTCGAGCGAATCAGGGTCGCCTATTTGGTGCACCTGGGTCGTGAAGGATGCGACCCGTTTCGGCTTACCCTTGGAAATCGGCCCCGTTAGCACCCACCCGAAAATAGTTTCTTGGCCCAGGAGCGAGCCGCAAATATTTTGTCGGGTGCCATCCATCATTATGGATGGTAGAATGTCAGCCCCGATCAGTACATCAATTTGAGAGCTCTCAAAAAAGGTAGGATCTGCCCAGTGGAGTGCGGGCAGGTCCTTCAAAGAATTCCGAGGGATCGGATAGGAGGGCTGTTTGCCTGAGAGCTCCGGAAGGACGTACGCTTCAGTGTCTAACTGTAGACCTGGCTTAGTAGGAGAGCGAATCCCGAAGTGACACAGCTTCGAGGATTTCGCGGAGACCGAATGATTTAACCCGGAGACTTGGGTCTGGGTGTTGCGGAATGGCAACTTGATGAGGTTGAACAGGCGTTCTGAAATGAACGTCGCCTCGGATCCCGAGTCGATTAAGGCTCGGGCTCGGTAGTTCGTCCCCAAATGGCACACGTCAATCATCGCTGTGCTCAGTAGGACGGCTGAAGTGCCGGACGCGAAAAAAGTTTGCACCGCTGAGGTGCTTGCCGACGCATTTCTGCTAGAGGGTCTCGGAGGTTGCTGTGTAGGGGGCGAGGTTGAGGAACTCGCATTTTCGGAATTTGGGAGCTGCGATGCAGCAGCGTATGGTGCCTGCTCTTACATGTAAAGCAGCTGTGTGTGCTTGTGCAGTCACGTAGCTGGTGACCTCTGGCAAAACAATTCAGACATAGCTGCTTCTTTTTTATATAGCCGGAGCGCGAGTCAACAGACATTTGAAGAAAACGCGGGCACAATCTTACCGGATGGTTCTCCTTATAACATAAGTCACACCCTTTCTGTTTGGTGCTGACCTTTGTCTCGAAGGATTGAAGCCTTTTTGGAACTGCCTGAGTCGGTTTCATATCTTCGATGGCTTCCAATGTCCGATACCTTTCGCCCAGGAAGGCATTCATTTCTTCCCAAGCTGGGATCTCGGATTTGGCAGTTAGCGACTGTTCCCATAAGGACAGGGTCTGCTTGGGCAGTTTGCTCGCGCAAAGGAAAACCAAGAGACAATCCCAGTTTTCTGTGGATACCTGGGAATGCGCTAGTGCTGTTAAGCACCCCTGAATCGTGGATTGTAGCTCTTTTAGAGCATGACCAGACTCTTGCCAAATTGAACTCAAGTTAAAAAGGAGATTGAGCTGGCTGTTGACTAAAAGTCGCTTGTTTTGTTTGGAAGCAAAACCATCATTCGTGAGAGGAGATTTCGCCACGATGGCTTTTGCTTCGCCACTTGTTTTCGTAAGGAGATGGAATAGCTTCTCGACCGGAGTCAGCCTGGGGTTGTTTACGTAAATTGCCGTGAATAGGTCCCGGAAAGTGGGCCATCGGAGGTAGTCGCCATCGAAACTTCCGTGTCGCATGGAGGTAAGCGGCAGCCGGACGATATTAGCGGCTGAGAGGGTGCTTGCGCGACTTGAGGCGTTGCTCTGTCGATTGTTTCGCCAATTTGTGCTGCACAGGACTCGTATACTGAGTAGCAGTAGTCATATTTGGCCTGGAGAATAGGCACTGTGTCGAGGGATCCTTCTTGGGCCATTAGGTCAGAGAATGTTTCGTACTCTCTTTCCACTTTGTCCCATAAGGCTCGCACCTGTTGCAGACGGACTTGTAACGTGTGTAGGGACGGAGAGGCTTGATCAGGAGTGTTGATCTTCGCTTCGAAAAGGCTTACGCGATCGCTGACGGCGATGAATTTATGCAACGCTGCGTTTGCGGGCGTTGGCTGCTCAGAGGATGCCATTTTCTTTGTGGTAGAGCGTGTGACGCGGAGGAAATCAGTCCCGACAGCGGAGGGACTCTCGGATTTTCTCGATAGAGAAGACTCACTAGACGCTCGCGTCACTGGTCGGGAAATGACCAACCTAGGAGTTGTCTTCGAACTGGTCGATGGCAAAACCATTGCTTTCGGAGTGGGAGTCGCGGTTTTGACCCTGGGACTAACGGACTTGAGTGCTGGCTTACCGCGAGTGGATAGCGGAGATTGCGGGTTGAACTTTTGTTCTTTTCCAGGTGCGGGTGTCTTTTTCTTGTCTCCCTCTAGGGGCATGCTCAGCTATGCCCTAGGAGAAGGAAGTCAAGAAGGCCTGCACGCCGCAAAAAATGTGGAATTGAAAAAGAACCAGACACAGAGGGTACCCAAATCTGGATGGACAAAGGATCCCGTCGGAATTCGGGAGAAAGTTGCAATTGGGATCTGGAGATTGGAGCACGAAAGAAAAAAAAAAAATCCCAATTTTTGTGAAATAAGGCTCCAATAGATCTTCAATCAACTGGAAAAAAGCTTAAATGAAGCACAATATAGCTAAAAGTCAATGTGAAAAAATAGCTAGGAGGATTCACAAAAAAAAAAAAACAACAGCTAGAGTGAAGTCCACAAGAAGATATAGCTATATTGGAGTCTATAAAAACAATAGATCAAATATATAACTAGGTGGAGTCTGGATAATAGCCAAGGATTTATAAAAAATCGCTACCGACTGGAAATCCCGAAAAAAAATAGCTAATATATAGAAAATAGCTATAAACTTGAATTTATAAAAAAATAGCTACCGGATTTAGGAGCACAACGAAAAAAATCGCGACAATTTTATTATTTTAATTTAGGAACCAGAAATAGGAGCCAGAAATAGCTTGTAAAAAATTATTATTTGGCTTAAATAATTATTAAATAATCGGGTCAGTTTTTTTCTCTTAAATTTTGTCGTCGGACTTATTTATTTTATTTTATGTTTCGATTCTAGGGTATTCTCTCGTCGCTATGCGCCGGTTTTTTGTCAGGGCAATAAAGAACAAAGAGGAGACGAAAGAACTTTCACTTGGCAAGCCTATGTAAGTCGCGACTGTGTGTATGTATATATGTATTATTTGGAGTTTAATAGGGGACTTGCAATATGTATTTATGTATGGAGAAACATATCTATGTAATGTAATCTCGGAAGAAAAAAGTCAGGTTTTATTTTATTCTGTATGTCGAGATTTGTGTTTTATTTTGAGCCAAGAGATAAAATTTGTTCTCAGTTCGGGTTCGATATTATTTATTATTTTTGGTAAAATATTTTATTTGTGTATTAAATTGGTTAAATCTATGGAGTGATTCTTATATATGTATGTAGATGTGAATTTTATTGGAATATATGTATGTCAATGGATATTGAATTTGTGGTTTGTATATTTTATTGAGGCAAAAAACATTAGTTTAGCAGCGGACGATAATAGTGAATTTTGGACAGTGTTTAAAAAAAAAAACAAAATGTATATATATATACGTATATGTGCTTGGATACCAGCGGATCACCGTGAGACGAATTAGGGGGCCGGTATTGGCAAAGTGCTTGTTTATGCACTTAAAAAAAAAAGAAGTAATCACGGTGGCTGGGCGCATGTACTTATATATTTTCACTTTTCACTTGATACGGATGGACGGAAAGAATGAACGCCGTTGGAAAAACGAAAATGGCGACCACGGACGGAATAGGATTTAAAGCCGTACTTATCTTGATTTTTCCGCAAGGAGCGCTGGCAGGATCAGGAAGAATCCGGCTCGAAGGACCATGAAATGAAGTGGGCGGAAATGCTTGTTGTTGCGGCTGCTGCGGCTGATTCCTCCAGAAATTAAACGCCCGGGATCGACTTCAAATTTTGCACTTTATTCTCGCACTTGTAAATTAAGACTCATTTAAAACTAACATTGGAAATACCGCGGGACTGCGGAGTGGTGAATACCTTGCGGAAAGGGAGGAGAGCGAGAGGAGAGAAGGAGAGCGCGAGCAGCGGTGCTTGCGAGCCGTGGAGGAGCTTTGAGTACAAGCATTGGCCGCTTACACTGCCGCTCAACTGTTTGCGCCCTTCTGGCGTGAACATTCTCCCCCCCCCCCCTTACGTAGGCAAGGGTATCCCTGGCCGGCTAGACAGCAGGATCGGCCTCTTCATTCCGTCCACGCTCCAGAAACGGTCCATCCGAACACCGTGTTCTGTGCGACGGGCAACTCATCCTCAATTCTTAGGAACCCCGGTTGGATCAAATTGGCATATACATCTGATCCCAACACGAGGGAGATGGAGGCCGGCCGGTGGAAGCGCTCGTCCGCGAGACGAACACCGTCAAACTTGGCCCTGGCGGCGTCGCTCAGAGCTCGGATGGGTGTCCGGATCCTTAGGCTGGGTTCGATCTTCAGGACGACGTTGAGTCGGAAGGTGCTCGTTCGGGACCGGAGTGTCACCGAGCAGACCTCGTCGCCTCCCAGCCGGGTGATGGGCAGCCGGAACGCAGCCGCCAACGATCGGTCGATGCTGCTCACCGGCATGCATGAGTCGATCATGGCCCCGGTCTTGAAGGTCTTCGAGCCCGTGTCCAGCACGACGATGGCTGTAGGCAGCATGGGGACAGCCTTCTGCTGCCCCGTTGCCACCGCCGGAGACGCGACGGAGACCTTCGGACGCGGGCGATTGTTGGCGACTGGGGCTGGTGGCAGAGTGCGGGAAATCCGGACCGGACGAAGTGCAGCGGGACGGCGCTCTCTGCGCGTCGGAGCTGGTAGCGCTGCCGGGGTCGGAGCGGGGAGGACCTCGTGCATGTGGAGTAGAGTGTGGTGGTCTCCTCCACACTTCTTGCTTCCCTCTTGGCTGCGGCAGTCTCCTTCTGAGTGCTGATGGGCGAGGCAGTTCGAGCAGTACTTATTAATAAGTACTGCCCGAAGGCGCTTTTCAGCGCTCAGTTTGTGGAACCTCTTGCACTTCCGAAGAGGATGGATTCCAGAGCAGACTCGGCAGCGGTAGGATTTAATACCTCGAGTACGTCTGCTCTCCAACGACTGGGTGGCACGAGGACGAGGAGCCATTATTGGAGGAAGTGAGTAAGTCTGCCAATAAAAGAAATGAAAAAGCTTAGTATGAGCCGTCTACTATTTGGGCCCCGGAATGGGGGAAGTGCCCTAATCCCTAGGAACGGAAGACTCTTTGTCCTCACTCGGTAGCAGAATAACTTTGTGGACAGGGCGTTTTATGGTGCCGCGAGACGTACGGATCTCAACGACTCGAATGCGGTCGTCGGCTCCTGGAAAGACAGAAACGATTCTGCCGAGCCGCCATTCGTTCGGTGGTAGATTGTCCTCCTTGACAACTACCATATCGTCGGCTTGGAGGTTCCTGGTCTTAAATTGCCATTTGTTTCGTTTATGGAGTTCTTTAAGATACTCCTCTTTCCACCGTGCACTAAACTGCTGATGTTGTGCGTTGAGGTGTTGCCATCGATTTATTATCGACTTGGCTTCGCCCTTTCGGGCGAACCCCCGGGTTCCGCCGTGGAAAGCAACGTCCCTCCAATAAGGAAATGGCCTGGTGTGAGGGCCAGCAAATCTGAAGGATCTTCGGACATAGGGGAGAGGGGTCTAGAGTTGAGGCAAGCCTCAATCTTAGCGAAAAGCGTCGCCAGCTCTCAAATGTATATTTGCGGACTGACGTCGATTTAAGGAACATGGTTTTGAAGCTTTTCACCCCTGCTTCCCACAAACCCCACATATGTGGACATCCTGGTGGGATGAACCGCCATACGAGACCCGGATGGCTATATGCATCAGTCACGGACTCTTTGATAGCTTGGAGAAAGTCCCTGGAAATCAAAGTTGCCGCCCCCACAAAGGTCTTACCATTATCCGAATGGACCCGCTGAGGACAACCGCGCCTCGCTACGAAACGAGCAAAGGCCGCTAGAAACTTCTCGGTTGTTAGATCGGAAGTGGGTTCCAAATGGATAGCCTTCGTGGAAAAGCACACAAACACACAAACATATCCCTTCGTTATGAGACACGATCTCCCTGTAAAATTTATTATTTCGAAAGGGCCGGCATAGTCGATACCCGTGTAGGTGAACGCCCTCGAGAAGGAGACTCTATTTGTCGGGAAATTGCCCATCAGCTGTGTTTGGAGTCTCTTCTTGTAAATCGTGCAAATCTTACACGGATTGACCACAGCCTTCACCAGATTCTTGATTTTAGGAATCCAATACTTCGATCGGATCAGGCGTACGATCAATTGACTACCGCCATGAAGAGTAATCTGGTGAGTACATTGGACGATGAGGCGCGACAATCTAAAATCATAGGGGAGAATAATCGGATGACGTTCATCATATTGCAGGGTTTTGGAGGCAGTGAGGCAGGGCGTGCGGCCGACCTTAAAAGGCCGTGTTGGTCAATGAACGGGAACAAATTCACCAAAGGACTTGACACTGGAAGAGGCCTTTTCTCGGTCAGATGCTGAAGCTCTTGGCCATATGCTCTGCGCTGCGCAATGGAGGTCAGAGTTCGTTCTGCCTCTCGGATCTCTTCACTTGTAGGGCGTGAATTGGGCAAGAACGAACCTTTGCGGCAGCGTTTAAGGAATCGTTGAACATAGACCAGAACTCGCAGGGCCTTGTCCAATTTGGAGAAACGTTCGAGAAATTCGATGGACGGGGCCTTGACAAAATGCACTTTGACCGCGCGCTGCTCTAGCTCTGTCACTGGAAGAGTGTCGCTTTGTGCTGGCCATAGCTCTCGTGGCCCTTGCAGCCACTCTGGTCCGTGCCACCAGAGATGGTTTCCTGCCAATTCATGTAGGGATACGCCATGACTGGCTAGATCGGCGGAGTTTTGTTCTGAGCGAACGTGTGCCCAACAGTCGACTGGCGTCGCCTGCGTGATCTTGGCAACTCTGTTGGCCACAAATGTGGTCCAGTTGTACGCAGGCTTTCGTAGGCCACAAATGTGGTCCAGTTGTACGCAGGCTTTCGTAGCCAGGCTAAGACGATTGTGGAATTTGTCCAGCAGCGGATATCTGAACTGGCGGAGGGCATGTGCGGAAGGATTGCTGTCACCATTTCGGTTAACAGCACGGCACCACAGAGCTCTAGCCAAGGAAGGGAGACGGTTTTTACCGGGGCCACTCGTGTTTTGGCTGTAAGCAGGCGAGTCAGGATCTTTTGCCCCATCTCGACGCGGATGTATATAGCCGCTCCATAGGCTCTCTGAGCCGCGTCACAGAAGCCGTGGTGCTCTATGATTACCTCAGGCTGGTACCAAATCCATCTCGGAACGCGGATCTGGTTGAGGTCGGAACACTCGTCTAAAAACGATTGCCACCGCTGACTCATTTCAGTGGGAAGCTAAGTTTTGAACCAAATCTCCTGCATGAACATTTTTGAACGGATTATGAACGGCGCGAGCCACCCGGCAGGATCGAACAACCTAGCGATTTGGTACAAAACTTCTCGCTTTGTATAGGAGGGTTCCACAACTATGTCGGGGGGAACGAAATAGAATTCGTCGGACTTTGCCCTCCACCGAATACCGAGCGTCTTGGCCGTGCTTTCGGCATCGATGTCGAGGAACTCGCTATGAAGGAGGTGTTCGGCCGGGACATCTTTAAGGACGCTTTTGTTGTTCGAGGTCCACTTTCTTAGCGGAAACCCGGAGGCACTTAGGACTGCTTGCAACTCTTGAATTGAACTTTGGGCTTCGTTTACGGAACTCGCCCCTGCCAGAACGTCGTCGACGTACATGTGCTGCTGGATGATGCGGCTGGCATTTGGAAATGGCACTTGGATATCCTCTGCCAGCTGTTGCAAGACTCGAATGGCGAGGAAGGGAGCGCAGTTGACCCCGAAGGTAACTGTTTTTAGTTCAAAGTCTCGGATATCTCCTTCCTTGTTTCGGAACAGAATTCTTTGAAACGGGGTATGTTTTGGATCGACCCAGATCTGACGATACATTTTCGTAATGTCTGCACTGAAGACGTATTGAAAATAACGCCATTTCAGGACCTGGGTCGTTAGATCGGATTGTAGGACTGGACCAGCATGAAGGATATCATTTTAAGGTCCCATTTGCCGACGGACTTGAAGCGTTGAATACAACGCGAAGCTTTGTAGTGGTGCTTTCGGGCTTAACTACCGCGTGATGAGAAAGATGATACGAGGGAGAATTGTGAGTCGGCGGAACTTCTTTTATATGACCCAGATCCAGGTACTCCTGGATCACGCTGTCATATTGCTCTTTTAAGGGAAAGTCTCTTTTTAAACGATTTTCGTTTCTAAGAAACTGAGCTAACGCAATGGACCTTGAATATCCTAAATCGGATCTGGTATTCTCGGGGTCCCGGAACGGGAGCGTCACCACGTACCTCCCGCTTGCGTCTTTTGTTGTTGTTAGGAGGAAGTTCCTTTCACAATAGGAGTCCGACTCTTTTACCATCTTTACTGGTAGATCCTCCACCTCCCAGAACTTGCTGAGAAGCGTGTCGAGCGAATCAGGGTCGACTATTTGGTGCACCTGGGTCGTGAAGGATGCGACCCGTTTCGGCTTACCTGGAAATCGGCCCCGTTAGCACCCACCCGAAAATAGTTTCTTGGCCCAGGAGCGAGCCGCAAATATTTTGTCGGGTGCCATCCATCATTATGGATGGTAGAATGTCAGCCCCGATCAGTACATCAATTTGAGAGCTCTCAAAAAAGGTAGGATCTGCCCAGCGGAGTGCGGGATGGTCCTTCAAAGAATTCCGAGGGATCGGATAGGAGGGCAGTTTGCCTGAGAGCTCCGGAAGGACGTACGCTTCAGTGTCTAACTGTAGACCTGGCTTAGTAGGAGAGCGAATCCCGAAGTGACACAGCTTCGAGGATTTCGCGGAGACCGAATGATTTAACCCGGAGACTTGGGTCTGGGTGTTGCGGAATGGCAACTTGATGAGGTTGAACAGGCGTTCTGAAATGAACATCGCCTCGGATCCCGAGTCGATTAAGGCTCGGGCTCGGTAGTTCGTCCCCAAATGGCACACGTCAATCATCGCTGTGCTCAGTAGGACGGCTGAAGTGCCGGACGCGAAAAAAGTTTGCACCGCTGAGGTGCTTGCCGACGCATTTCTGCTAGAGGGTCTCGGAGGTTGCTGTGTAGGGGGCGAGGTTGAGGAACTCGCATTTTCGGAATTTGGGGGGCTGCGATGCAGCAGCGTATGGTGCCTGCCCTTACATGTAAAGCAGCTGTGTGTGCTTGTGCAGTCACGTAGCTGGTGACCTCTGGCAAAACAATTCAGACATGTCTGCTTCTTTTTTATATAGCCGGAGCGCGAGTCAACAGACATTTGAAGAAAACGCGGGCACAATCTTACCGGATGGTTCTCCTTATAACATAAGTCACACCCTTTCTGTTTGGTGCTGACCTTTGTCTCGAAGGATTGAAGCCTTTTTGGAACTGCCTGAGTCGGTTTCATATCTTCGATGGCTTCCAATGTCCGATACCTTTCGCTCAGGAAGGCATTCATTTCTTCCCAAGCTGGGATCTCGGATTTGGCAGTTAGCGACTGTTCTCATAAGGACTGCTTGGGCAGTTTGCTCGCGCAAAGGAAAACCAAGAGACAATCCCAGTTTTCTGTGGATACCTGGGAATGCGCTAGTGCTGTAAAGCACCCCTGAATCGTGGATTGTAGCTCTTTTAGAGCATAACCAGACTCTTGCGAAATTGAACTCAAGTTAAAAAGGAGCTTGAGCTGGCTGTTGACTAAAAGTCGCTTGTTTTGGAACCGATCTCGCAGCGCCTCCCACGCCGAAGCAAAACCATCAGTCGTGAGAGGAGATTTCGCCACGATGGCTTTTGCTTCGCCACTTGTTTTCGTAAGGAGATGGAATAGCTTCTCGACCGGAGTCAGCCTGGGGTTGTTTACGTAAATTGCCGTGAATAGGTCCCGGAAAGTGGGCCATCGGAGGTAGTCGCCATCGAAGACTTCCGTGTCGCATGGAGGTAAGCGGCAGCCGGACGATATTAGCGGCTGAGAGGGTGCTTGCGCGACTTGAGGCGTTGCTCTGTCGATTGTTTCGCCAATTTGTGCTGCACAGGACTCGTATACTGAGTAGCAGTAGTCATATTTGGCCTGGAGAATAGGCACTGTGTCGAGGGATCCTTCTTGGGCCATTAGGTCAGAGCATGTTTCGTACTCTCTTTCCACTTTGTCCCATAAGGCTCGCACCTGTTGCAGACGGACTTGTAACGTGTGTAGGGACGGAGAGGCTTGATCAGGAGTGTTGATCTTCGCTTCGAAAAGGCTTACGCGATCGCTGACGGCGATGAATTTATGCAACGCTGCGTTTGCGGGCGTTGGCTGCTCAGAGGATGCCATTTTCTTTGTGGTAGAGCGTGTGACGCGGAGGAAATCAGTCCCGACAGCGGAGGGACTCTCGGATTTTCTCGATAGAGAAGACTCACTAGACGCTCGCGTCACTGGTCGGGAAATGACCAACCTAGGAGTTGTCTTCGAACTGGTCGATGGCAAAACCATTGCTTTCGGAGTGGGAGTCGCGGTTTTGACCCTGGGACTAACGGACTTGAGTGCTGGCTTACCGCGAGTGGATAGCGGAGATTGCGGGTTGAACTTTTGTTCTTTTCCAGGTGCGGGTGTCTTTTTCTTGTCTCCCTCTAGGGGCATGCTCAGCTATGCCCTAGGAGAAGGAAGTCAAGAAGGCCTGCACGCCGCAAAAAATGTGGAATTGAAAAAGAACCAGACACAGAGGGTACCCAAATCTGGATGGACAAAGGATCCCGTCGGAATTCGGGAGAATGTTGCAATTGGGATCTGGAGATTGGAGCACGAAAGAAAAAAAAAATCCCAATTTTTGTGAAATAAGGCCCCAATAGATCTTCAATCAACTGGAAAAAAGCATAAATGAAGCACAATAGAGCTAAAATTCAGTGTGAAAAAATAACTAGAAGGATTCACAAAAAAAAAAAACAACAGCTAGAGTGAAGTCCACAAGAAGATATAGCTATATTGGAGTCTATAAAAACAATAGATCAAATTTATAAAAAAAACTATGAATTGCAATTTCTGGAAAAATAGCTAAAAAAGAGCTACCAGGTGGAGTCTGGATAATAGCCAAGGATTTATAAAAAACCGCTACCGACTGGAAATCCCGAAAAAAAATAGCTAATATATAGAAAATAGCTATAAACTTGAATTTATAAAAAAATAGCTACCGGATTTAGGAGCACAACGAAAAAAATCGCGACAATTTTATTATTTTAATTTAGGAACCAGAAATAGGAGCCAGAAATAGCCTGTAAAAAATTATTATTTGGCTTGAATAATTATTAAATAATCGGGTCAGTTTTTTTCTCTTAAATTTTGTCGTCGGACTTATTTATTTTATTTTATGTTTCGATTCTAGGGTATTCTCTCGTCGCTATGCGCCGGTTTTTTGTCAGGGCAATAAAGAACAAAGAGGAGACGAAAGAACTTGCACTTGGCAAGCCTATGTAAATCGCGACTGTGTGTATGTATATATGTATTATTTGGAGTTTAATAGGGGACTTGCAATATGTACTTATGTATGGAGAAACATATCTATGTAATGTAATCTCGGAAGAAAAAAGTCATGTTTTATTTTATTCTGTATGTCGAGATTTGTGTTTTATTTTGAGCCAAGAGATAAAATTTGTTCTCAGTTCGGGTTCGATATTATTTATTATTTTTGGTAAAATATTTTATTTGTGTATTAAATTGGTTAAATCTATGGAGTGATTCTTATATATGTATGTAGATGTGAATTTTATTGGAATATATGTATGTCAATGGATATTGAATTTGTGGTTTGTATATTTTATTGAGGCAAAAAACATTAGTTTAGCAGCGGACGATAATAGTGAATTTTGGACAGTGTTTAAAAAAAAAACAAAATGTATATACTTACGTAGTTATTAATTTGTTAGTCGAATAAATGATCTGTCAATAACAACGACAAAGATCAACGCTGAAAACTTTAAATTGAAACACGAACAAATTTCGGTTATTCGGTTATTTCGGTCTTTATTCCAAGAATGTCAGCTTAAGACTACTGTACAGAGATTTTATCGGCTCGAAGTGAGTCGCGAGAAACGGGAATGTCTATTCAGTGTATTTGTGGGTGTGGGGTTTGATTTTTCTATATGTGTACAAAAGAATGATATGTAAGCAAGAATGTGAATTGGTTTCATGTGCTTGTGCATGTGCAAGATTGTATGTACAATGCTTGTAAGCGTAATATGTGAAGCATATTATGCTACTTCCCTCCCCTTAAAAGGAAGCTTATGCTTGCAATGGGCTTGACGCATATAATCTTGGTAATGCAGTTGGGTTTGTATCTTGTGTTTCTATAGTTGTTTTTGTTATTTTTAGTTTTAAATAGATACAAACTATACAAAACGTGAGGCTAATGAGTGATACGATAATAAAGCCTGTAATATTATTATTTGATATTAGTTTTACAATGTCCTTATGTTCTATTGATTTTATTTTTTATTAATTCGATGGGTGTGTACAATAGTGTTAGATTTAATTCGGGACTCAGCTGATTTTCGCTTAACGTTATTTTTCCTATTTTGATTTTACATTGTTTTATTGTTATTATTTTGTTGCCGTTAATTATTAAATTTTCATTTATTTCTTGGCAATCTCGTTCTATAATATATTCCAAGTAAGGATATTGTTTCGTTCTACATATTTAATTATCTAGTTAACTGTTGTAGGAATGAAATTGCATATTGGTTGAGTGTTTCAAATAAATATTTAAATTCTGTCTATTTGTCTGGTGTAAAGTTATTCCGCCAAGTTCTCTTCGCATTTTATTGTATAAAAGGTCAATTTGAGGAATGTTATGTCACTATGTTGAAATAGTGAGTTAGGTTATCTATATCGGAAAGGTTTACGCGAAGACAATGATGTTCATATTCTGAAGGGATTTGAATTGTTTTATCGGAAAATAATCCATGGTTAGTATTAATGTTATTTATTTGAAAACGTAAGGAGGAATATTATGATGAACCATGGGCCTGTGGAATGTAAAGTTTATTAATTTTTTTCTGTTTTTTAAATTGGGTCTTGTAGTAATGTGTTTCTCTATTTCTATTGGTGATTTTGTAATGGTCTTCGTCAATTTGTTCGACGTTCCTTGTTAATTTAAAAGGGTTTTCTAATTTCCCTTTTTGCAACGGTCCCTTCCTATATCTAGTGTCGACGTTGTATTCTGTTCGGTCTTTGTTTATTTCGTTGATTTTAATTTCTTTGTTGTGTTGTGTATCTAATTTGGTTGTCCAGCATAAATAAATATGTGGGCAGGAGTTTGTCCAGTAGTATCGTGTTTAGTTTTGTGGTTGTAAATGTAAAGGATCGTTTCTATTTTACTGAGGTTGGCTTCATTGTCATCGGAATTTTTTATAATACGGATTTTTTCATTTATCGTTTTGTGAAGCCTTTCTATATCTGCAACACCTGTTTTTGTAGTGTTAAGTTGTAATTCCACATTTTCAGTTTCGAGCCAACGTTTGAGGGCTAAGCTAGAAAATGCGCCATCTCTGTCTGCCTTTAGGATTTTAGGTTTTCCCAACTGATTGAATATGCGCATTAGAGCATTTTTACATTCTATCCAATCTTTTGTTTTTATCTGCTCGAGGGTGGCAAATTTAGAGGAGTAGATATCTATTACAAATTTATCGCGGCAATATTCGGGTTTAGGGGTGACCTTCATTGGCATTTTTGAATTTCGGTGTTCTGTTTTTGCTAAGTTACAAACTTGACATTCGTTAATTATATTTTGAATGAGGAGTTGGCTATTTGGGAAGTAGTATGTTTCGCTGAAAAGTTTTACAGTTTTCTGTATTCCGGGGTGTAAGAGTTTTTCATGTGTGTTTATTAGTTCTTTAAAATTTGCGTACGTGGGAATGTTTTTTAGTAAGATGAGGCTTCGGAAAATTTTTGTATGTCTTGGATTCATTGTCTCCTTATATGCTTTTTGAATTACTTCAAAATCTGCATCGCTTTCGATGTAAAGAGCGCTGGTTTTTGAACAGAAATAATCGAGTAGATATCGTTTGGCTATTTCGGGGGTCATTTCTTTATAAGAAAGGTGTATAATTTGTTTTTTGAAGTAAGATTCTATTTCTGTACTATTGGGACCTTTAGTAAAGATGATTTGCCTTTTATATTGATTAATAGCTTTTTCTGATAGTCCGATCAAATTGTTACTGTCCTCTTCGGCACTATGTTGTGTAGATTCACCAAAAAATGTTTGTTCTATCTTTATTCTAGAAAGTGCGTCTGCTACATAATTTTCTTTTCCTTTTATATATTTTATGTCGAAGTCATATTCCGAGAGTCTAATTTTCCATCTTGTTAATTTTGAATTAGGTTCTTTTAGTTTGTATAGCCAGCACAAGGTTTGATGGTCGGAAGCTACTTCGAAATGTCGTCCTAAGAGATAGTGTCGGAAGGTTTTAGTGGCCCAAACTATTGCTAATAATTCTTTTTCTATGGCGCTGTAATTGACTTCGTGTTCATTTAATGTTCTGCTGATGTAGCTAACAGGGTGTCCGTCTTGTGATAGAACAGCTCCTAAAGCTACATTGCTGGCATCTGTTGTTAATGTAAATTTCCTCTCGAAATTCGGTATTTTTAGGATCGGGTCTTCAGAGATTAATAATTTTAACTTTTGGAATGCTTCTAAGTATTCTGAACTGTTTATATCTATTGTTGCTCCTTTCTTTAGGCACTTGGTCAGTGGTTTGGTAATGTCAGAAAAGTTAGGTATAAATTTCCTATAATACCCTGTGAGTCCTAGGAAGGCTTTAATTTCTTTAGTTTTTCTTGGTAATGGATACTTGACTATAGCTTTTATTTTATCCGGGTTTGGTTTAATCCCGTCTTTAGTGATAACATGTCCTAAGAAAGTTGTCTCTTGTTTTAAGAATTCACATTTGTTTAGTTGTATTTTTAAATTTGCCTGTGATAATTTTTCGAGGACAGCCTGTAAGGCTTGAAGGTGTTCTTCTAATGATGTGGAGAAAACTATGATGTCGTCTAGGTATACTAGGCAACATTTATTTAAAAGCGGACGGAGTAAATTATTCATACATCGTTGAAATGTAGCGGGGGCATTTTTAAGCCCAAATGGCATTCGCGTGTACTCGTAGTGTCCATATTTTGTAGAGAAGGCAGTTTTGGCTATTGACTCTGAGTCCATTTCTATTTGATGGAAGCCCTTTGCAAGATTTATTGTTGTGAAATAATATGACCTCCCTAGTTTTCCTAATATTTCATCTATGTTTGGTATGCGGTATCTGTCGTTTATTGTTATTTCGTTCAATTTCCTATAGTCTATTACGATACGAAGCTTCTGCTGTCCAGAAGCATCTAGTTTTTTAGGTACGACCCAAATGGGGCTACAGTACGGTGAATTACTTTCTCGGATAATACCCTGTTCTAGCATGTCTTGGATCTGTTTTTCTACCTCCTTTTCATATGTCTGTTGGAAACTATAAACTTTAGAGTAGACGGGGATATTGTGTGTGGTGTTGATAACATGTTTTTCTTGGTTTGTGAACGTGAGCGTGTCACCTTCGTGAAATTGAATGTCTTGGTATTTTATCAGTAGGTTAATTAATTTTTGTTTTTCTTCTACGTTAAGGTGTTCTAGTCGGAACAAGTTTTCCTGAAGTGTGGAGGTTTCTAAATAGGTGGGGTCTTGTGGAAATGAAGGGTCCATTTGGATATGATTCCGTTCTGTAATGTTATTACTGTCTTTTATCTTATATATTTTGTTAAATAGGGTAGCAGTTTTCTTTTTATAATCGATTATTGCTTTGGCTTCGGACAACAATTTGCGTCCAATCAGCATGTCATAATGATCCGAGAACGGGTGGATAAAGAAGTCTTGGGCAACAGGGAAGTAGTTATTAGGTGGTATATTCGTAAGTGTGTTAATAATTAATGGGTCATTACTAGTGTGGATTAGCTGATTGGTTTCTTGTATTGGCGTATCGATTAGACATTTCAATTCAGTATTATTATGTTTTATCATTATATATTGGTTTGACCCGGGGCTACTAACCGAAAATTTTCTGCTTGTTCGAGGTCAACTGGTTCGTTGTCATTTGTTGTTGGTATTTCCTCTTCTGTTATCTCTGAATTGTCGTAGTTCTGTTCAGGGGGAAACTGAATTGATTCTTGAGTATAATTCAACTGGTAGGGATAAGGTTGAGGGTGAAAATATTCTGGATAGCAGGGATAATAGTAGTTATAATTATAAGGATTTTCGGGTTGATTAGACGTTACTTCCTGGTATCTTAGCTCTCCTGTGCTCATCTTAGACTGTCCACTGTCTGATGGTCTCGGTCTTTTTATTGGGTTATTAGTTTGTACGTTTCTGTTTTGAGGATATGTTGTGGGCATGTTAGTGTGGCTAGGTCCAAATCGGTTTTGGTCAAAAATATTTTGTCTGTTAAAAGCTGGGATTGGTCTGGGTACTTGTGACATGGGTATGTTAGATTGTGGGTAAATGGGTCTATTTTGATATTGAGGAACCGTGTTTGGGATAAACCTGGGCATATGAGAATGTGGTTGGTGATAGGGTTGATAGACGTTATTATAGAATGGTTGTAAGGGTACAAAAGGTCTAATTTGGTTAATCATTTGTCTATTTTGGGGGTTGGTTGTTATTCGGTTTGGAATTGAAGTTGGCTTCATATTATCTTTACTTGAGGTTGGTGCCTCATAAAGACCTTTTTCTTGTAATATATTTATTAGCGATCTCAGGTTTGGAATATTACAGTTAACTATTCTGAGATAAATGTGGCTTGGAAGTTTTTGAATTAGATTTTCGATGCTGGTTTGTATTAATCTAGTATAGAGAATGGTTTCGTTAGTATTATTTTCCAGTTCTAATTTACTTATCTGTCGTTTTCTTTCAGTTTCTTCGAGGAAATGTCGAATGTTACCTCGATATTGTATGTTCCTGAATTCTTCCAGAAGTTGGTGGTTCGGTGCTTGGGGCTTGTAGTTAAGTATAAGCTGAGTCCTGAGTTCGCTCCAGCTGCTGAGGTTGGTTACTCCGAGAGTGCGGATAACATCGCCACTGATGTTCCGTTCGATGTGTCCAAAGATTATTAGCTTTTGTCTTTCATCTGTGGTCTGATACAGAGCCAAGATGAAGTCGACGCGACTGATGAAAGTGTACAAAGTGTTGGGATCTCCGTTGAAAACCTCGATTGCGTGTATTTGTCTTTCTACTTGAATCATGTTTGATTCAGACAATTCTATTTGTGCTGGTGCTGCTACGGCCATCGTGGTTTGTTGGTTTGAATTTTTTTTGTTAGTGTCTTTATTTAGGTTTGTGATTTGGATGGGATTTGTGTTCTAATTAATGGTTTGTGTCTTTGCTTATTTTTTTTTCGTATTCAGAGTAGGCACATAAAAGCACGGTGCTATCAAAAAGAATGAGCCGATAAAAAAAAGAGGCTCGCTTACAGTTAGTTCTGAAAACAGAAATTGCTCACAAGCAACGTTGGGCGCGAAAGGGTTAATTTCCACTTATTTTCACTGTTATTATTATTGTTCGCTTATTTGTGGTTAAGTTTATTTGGTTTTCACTTAGTTTAACTGGTAATATTGTAGTTCACTTAGTTGTAGTTACGTTTTATTTAAGTTTTACTTAGTTTAACGGTTATTATTTTAGTTCACTTAATTGTAGTTACGTTTATTTAGTTTTCACTTAGTTTAACGGTTATTATTGTAGTTCACTTAGTTGTAGTTACGTTTATTTAGTTTTTACTTAGTTTAACGGTTATTATTGTAGTTCACTTAATTGTAGTTACGTTTATTTAATTTTCACTTAGTTTAACGTTTATTATTGTAGTTCACTTAGTTGTAGTTACGTTTATTTAGTGTTGCGCACTTAGCTATTTCACATTGTTTTGAGTAACCTTTTGTGGATTTACTACTCAGTGAATTCAAAGGCGTCTTCTTAAAATTTGATATAATTTTAAGTTTGTTTTTTTTTTTCAATTTCACTATCACTCTGTGGTTTCGGATATGTTTTTGGTTCTGAACTGACTGTACCGATTTACCGACGCGAGCTTTTGAAGTTGTAGTTGTAGTTGTAGTTCTTTAGCGGATGATACACAGAGAATTGAATATGTTTAATATCGCATCAATTGGTATCATCCTACCGACTGCGCCACTTACGTAGTTATTAATTTATTAGTCGAATAAATGATCTGTCAATAACAACGACAAAGATCAACGCTGAAAACTTTAAATTGAAACACGAACAAATTTCGGTTATTCGGTTATTTCTGTCTTTATTCCAAGAATGTCAGCTTAAGACTACTATACAGAGATTTTATCGGCTCGAAGTGAGTCGCGAGAAACGGGAATGTCTATTCAGTGTATTTGTGGGTGTGGGGTTTGATTTTTCTATATGTGTACAAAAGAATGATATTGTATATTGAGATTGTATGTACAATGTAAGCGTAATATGTGAAGCATATTATGCTACTATATATATATACGTATATGCGCTTGGATACCAGCGGATCACCGTGAGACGAATTAGGGGGCCGGTATTGGCAAAGTGCTTGTTTATGCACTTAAAAAAAAAAGAAGTACTCACGGTGGCTGGGCGCATGTACTTATATATTTTCACTTTTCACTTGATACGGATGGACGGAAAGAATGAACGCCGTTGGAAAAACGAAAATGGCGACCACGGACGGAATAGGATTTAAAGCCGTACTTATCTTGATTTTTCCGCAAGGAGCGCTGGCAGGATCAGGAAGAATCCGGCTCGAAGGACCATGAAATGAAGTGGGCGGAAATGCTTGTTGTTGCGGCTGCTGCGGCTGATTCCTCCAGAAATTAAACGCCCGGGATCGACTTCAAATTTTGCACTTTATTCTCGCACTTGTAAATTAAGACTCATTTAAAACTAACATTGGAAATACCGCGGGACCGCGGAGTGGTGAATACCTTGCGGGAAGGGAGGATAGCGAGAGAAGAGAAGGAGAGCGCGAGCAGCGGTGCTTGCGAGCCGTGGAGGAGCTTTGAGTACAACCATTGGCCGCTTACACTGCCGCTCAACTGTTTGCGCCCTTCTGGCGTGACCTCGTCGCCTCCCAGCCGGGTGATGGGCAGCCGGAACGCAGCCGCCAACGACCGGTCGATGCTGCTCACCGGCATGCATGGGTCGATCATGGCCCCGGTCTTGAAGGTCTTCGAACCCGTGTCCAGCACGACGATGGCTGTAGGCAGCATGGGGACAGCCTTCTGCTGCCCCGTTGCCACCGCCGGAGACGCGACGGAGACCTTCGGACGCGGGCGATTGTTGGCGACTGGGGCTGGTGGCAGAGTGCGGGAAATCCGGACCGGACGAGGTGCAGCGGGACGGCGCTCTCTGCGCGTCGGAGCTGGTAGCGCTGCCGGGGTCGGAGCGGGAGGACCTCGTGCATGTGGAGTAGAGTGTGGTGGTCTCCTCCACACTTCTTGCTTCCCTCTTGGCTGCGGCAGTCTCCTCCTGAGTGCTGATGGGCGAGGCAGTTCGAGCAGTACTTATTAATAAGTACTACCCGAAGGCGCTTTTCAGCGCTCAGTTTGTGGAACCTCTTGCACTTCCGAAGAGGATGGATTCCAGAGCAGACTCGGCAGCGGTAGGATTTAATACCTAAAGTACGTCTGCTCTCCAACGACTGGGTGGCACGAGGACGAGGAGCCATTATTGGAGGAAGTGAGTAAGTCTGCCAATAAAAGAAATGAAAAAGCTTAGTATGAGCCGTCTACTATTTGGGCCCCGGAATGGGGGAAGTGCCCTAATCCCTAGGAACGGAGGACTCTTTGTCCTCCATCGGTAGCAGAATAACTTTGTGGACAGGGCGTTTTATGGTGCCGCGAGACGTACGGATCTCAACGACTCGAATGCGGTCGTCGGCTCCTGGAAAGACAGAAACGATTCTGCCGAGCCGCCATTCGTTCGGTGGTAGATTGTCCTCCTTGACAACTACCATATCGTCGGCTTGGAGGTTCCTGGTCGGAAATTGCCATTTGTTTCGTTTATGGAGTTCTTTAAGATACTCCTCTTTCCACCGTGCACTAAACTGCTGATGTTGTGCCTTGAGGTGTTGCCATCGATTTATTATCGACTTGGCTTCGCCCTTTCGGGCGAACCCCCGGGTTCCGCCGTGGAAAGCAACGTCCCTCCAATAAGGAAATGGCCTGGTGTGAGGGCCAGCAAATCTGAGGGATCTTCGGACATAGGGGAGAGGGGTCTAGAGTTGAGGCAAGCCTCAATCTTAGCGAAAAGCGTCGCCAGCTCTCAAATGTATATTTGCGGACTGACGTCGATTTAAGGAACATGGTTTTGAAGCTTTTCACCCCTGCTTCCCACAAACCCCACATATGTGGACCTCCTGGTGGGATGAACCGCCATACGAGTCCCGGATGGCTATATGCATCAGTCACGGACTCTTTGATAGCTTGGAGAAAGTCCCTGGAAATCAAAGTTGCCGCCCCCACAAAGGTCTTACCATTATCCGAATGGACCCGCTGGGGACAACCGCGCCTCGCTACGAAACGAGCAAAGGCCGCTAGAAATTTCTCGGTTGTTAGATCGGAAGTGGGTTCCAAATGGATAGCCTTCGTGGAAAAGCACACAAACACACAAACATATCCCTTCGTTATGAGACACGCTCTCCCTGTTTATTTTTTTATTTCGAAAGGGCCGGCATAGTCGATACCCGTGTAGGTGAACGCCCTCGAGAAGGAGACTCTATTTGTCGGGAAATCGCCCATCAGCTGTGTTTGGATTCTCTTCTTGTAAATCGTGCAAATCTTACACGGATTGACCACAGCCTTCACCAGATTCTTGATTTTAGGAATCCAATACTTCGATCGGATCAGGCGTACGATCAATTAAATTTAAGGAAGCGTTGAACATAGACCAGAACTCGCAGGGCCTTGTCCAATTTGGAGAAACGTTCGAGAAAGTCGATGGACGGGGCCTTGACAAAATGCACTTTGACCGCGCGCTGCTCTAGCTCTGTCACTGGAAGAGTGTCGCTTTGTGCTGGCCATAGCTCTCGTGGCCCTTGCTACCACTCTGGTCCGTGCCACCAGAGATGGTTTCCTGCCAATTCATGTAGGGATACGCCATGACTGGCTAGATCGGCGGAGTTTTGTTCTGAGCGAACGTGTGCCCAACAGTCGACTGGCGTCGCCTGCGTGATCTTGGCAACTCTGTTGGCCACAAATGTGGTCCAGTTGTACGCAGGCTTTCGTAGCCAGGCTAAGACGATTGTGGAATCTGTCCAGCAGCGGATATCTGAACTGGCGGAGGGCATGTGCGGAAGGATGGCTGTCACCATTTCGGTTAACAGCACGGCACCACAGAGCTCTAGCCGAGGAAGGGAGACGGTTTTTACCGGGGCCACTCGTGTTTTGGCTGTAAGCAGGCGAGTCAGGATCTTTTGCCCCATCTCGACGCGGATGTATATAGCCGCTCCATAGGCTCTCTGAGCCGCGTCACAGAAACCGTGGTGCTCTATGATTACCTCAGGCTGGTACCAGATCCATCTCGGAACGCGGATCTGGTTGATGTCGGAATACTCGTCTAAGAACGATTGCCACCGCTGACTCATTTCAGTGGGAAGCTAAGTTTTGAACCAAATCTCCTGCATGAACATTTTTGAACGGATTATGAACGGCGCGAGCCACCCGGCAGGATCGAACAACCTAGCGATTTGGGACAAAACTTCTCGCTTTGTATAGGAGGGTTCCACAACTATGTCGGGGGGAACGAAATAGAATTCGTCGGACTTTGCCCTCCACCGAATACCGAGCGTCTTGGCCGTGCTTTCGGCATCGATGTCGAGGAACTCGCTATGAAGGAGGTGTTCGGCCGGGACATCTTTAAGGACGCTTTTGTTGTTCGAGGTCCACTTTCTTAGCGGAAACCCGGAGGCACTTAGGACTGCTTGCAACTCTTGAATTGAACTTTGGGCTTCGTTTACGGAACTCGCCCCTGCCAGAACGTCGTCGACGTACATGTGCTGCTGGATGATGCGGCTGGCATTTGGAAATGGCACTTGGATATCCTCTGCCAGCTGTTGCAAGACTCGAATGGCGTGGAAGGGAGCGCAGTTGACCCCGAACGTAACTGTTTTTAGTTCAAAGTCTCGGATATCTCCTTCCTTGTTTCGGAACAGAATTCTTTGAAACGGGGTATGTTTTGGATCGACCCAGATCTGACGATACATTTTCGTAATGTCTGCACTGAAGACGTATTGAAAATAACGCCATTTCAGGACCTGGATCGTTAGATCGGATTGTAGGACTGGACCAGCATGAAGGATATCATTTAAGCTGGTCCCATTTGCCGACGGACTTGAAGCGTTGAATACAACGCGAAGCTTTGTAGTGGTGTTTTCGGGCTTAACTACCGCGTGATGAGAAAGATGATACGAGGGAGAATTGTGAGTCGGCGGAACTTCTTTCATATGACCCAGATCCAGGTACTCCTGGATCACGCTGTCATATTGCTCTTTTAAGGGAAAGTCTCTTTTTAAACGATTTTCGTTTCTAAGAAACTGAGCTAACGCAATGGACTTTGAATATCCTAAATCGGATCTGGTATTCTCGGGGTCCCGGAACGGGAGCGTCACCACGTACCTCCCGCTTGCGTCTTTTGTTGTTGTTTGGAGGAAGTTCCTTTCACAATAGGAGTCCGACTCTTTTACCATCTTTACTGGTAGATCCTCCACCTCCCAGAACTTGCTGAGAAGCGTGTCGAGCGAATCAGGGTCGCCTATTTGGTGCACCTGGGTCGTGAAGGATGCGACCCGTTTCGGCTTACCCTTGGAAATCGGCCCCGTTAGCACCCACCCGAAAATAGTTTCTTGGCCCAGGAGCGAGCCGCAAATATTTTGTCGGGTGCCATCCATCATTATGGATGGTAGAATGTCAGCCCCGATCAGTACATCAATTTGAGAGCTCTCAAAAAAGGTAGGATCTGCTCAGCGGAGTGCGGGAAGGTCCTTCAAAGAATTCCGAGGGATCGGATAGGAGGGCAGTTTGCCTGAGAGCTCCGGAAGGACGTACGCTTCAGTGTCTAACTGTAGACCTGGCTTAGTAGGAGAACGAATCCCGAAGTGACACAGCTTCGAGGATTTCGCGGAGACCGAATGATTTAACCCGGAGACTTGGGTCTGGGTGTTGCGGAATGGCAACTTGATGAGGTTGAACAGGCGATCTGAAATGAACATCGCCTCGGATCCCGAGTCGATTAAGGCTCGGGCTCGGTAGTTCGTCCCCAAATGGCACACGTCAATCATCGCTGTGCTCAGTAGGACGGCTGAAGTGCCGGACGCGAAAAAAGTTTGCACCGCTGAGGTGCTTGCCGACGCATTTCTGCTAGAGGGTCTCGGAGGTTGCTGTGTAGGGGGCGAGGTTGAGGAACTCGCATTTTCGGAATTTGGGGGGCTGCGATGCAGCAGCGTATGGTGCCTGCCCTTACAGGTAAAGCAGCTGTGTGTGCTTGTGCAGTCACGTAGCTGGTGACCTCTGGCAAAACAATTCAGACATGTCTGCTTCTTTTTTATATAGCCGGAGCGCGAGTCAACAGACATTTGAAGAAAACGCGGGCACAATCTTACCGGATGGTTCTCCTTATAACATAAGTCACACCCTTTCTGTTTGGTGCTGACCTTTGTCTCGAAGGATTGAAGCCTTTTTGGAACTGCCTGAGTCGGTTTCATATCTTCGATGGCTTTCAATGTCCGATACCTTTCGCTCAGGAAGGCATTCATTTCTTCCCAAGCTGGGATCTCGGATTTGGCAGTTAGCGACTGTTCCCATAAGGACAGGGTCTGCTTGGGCAGTTTGCTCGCGCAAAGGAAAACCAAGAGACAATCCCAGTTTTCTGTGGATACCTGGGAATGCGCTAGTGCTGTTAAGCACCCCTGAATCGTGGATTGTAGCTCTTTTAGAGCATAACCAGACTCTTGCGAAATTGAACTCAAGTTAAAAAGGAGCTTGAGCTGGCTGTTGACTAAAAGTCGCTTGTTTTGGAACCGATCTCGCAGCGCCTCCCACGCCGAAGCAAAACCATCAGTCGTGAGAGGAGATTTCGCCACGATGGCTTTTGCTTCGCCACTTGTTTTCGTAAGGAGATGGAATAGCTTCTCGACCGGAGTCAGCCTGGGGTTGTTTACGTAAATTGCCGTGAATAGGTCCCGGAAAGTGGGCCATCGGAGGTAGTCGCCATCGAAGACTTCCTTGTCGCATGGAGGTAAGCGGCAGCCGGACGATATTAGCGGCTGAGAGGGTGCTTGCGCGACTTGAAGCGTTGCTCTGTCGATTGTTTCGCCAATTTGTGCTGCACAGGACTCGTATACTGAGTAGCAGTAGTCATATTTGGCCTGGAGAATAGGCACTGTGTCGAGGGATCCTTCTTGGGCCATTAGGTCAGAGCATGTTTCGTACTCTCTTTCCACTTTGTCCCATAAGGCTCGCACCTGTTTGCAGACGGACTTGTAACGTGTGTAGGGACGGAGAGGCTTGATCAGGAGTGTTGATCTTCGCTTCGAAAAGGCTTACGCGATCGCTGACGGCGATGAATTTATGCAACGCTGCGTTTGCGGGCGTTGGCTGCTCAGAGGATGCCATTTTCTTTGTGGTAGAGCGTGTGACGCGGAGGAAATCAGTCCCGACAGCGGAGGGACTCTCGGATTTTCTCGATAGAGAAGACTCACTAGACGCTCGCGTCACTGGTCGGGAAATGACCAACCTAGGAGTTGTCTTCGAACTGGTCGATGGCAAAACCATTGCTTTCGGAGTGGGAGTCGCGGTTTTGACCCTGGGACTAACGGACTTGGGTGCTGGCTTACCGCGAGTGGATAGCGGAGATTGCGGGTTGAACTTTTGTTCTTTTCCAGGTGCGGGTGTCTTTTTCTTGTCTCCCTCTAGGGGCATGCTCAGCTATGCCCTAGGAGAAGGAAGTCAAGAAGGCCTGCACGCCGCAAAAAATGTGGAATTGAAAAGAACCAGACACAGAGGGTACCCAAATCTGGATGGACAAAGGATCCCGTCGGAATTCGGGAGAAAGTTGCAATTGGGATCTGGAGATTGGAGCACGAAGGAAAAAAAAAAATCCCAATTTTTGTGAAATAAGGCCCCAATAGATCTTCAATCAACTGGAAAAAAGCTTAAATAAAGCACAAAATTGCTAAGATTCAGTGTGAAAAAATAGCTAGGAGGATTCACAAAAAAAAAACAACAGCTAGAGTGAAGTCCACAAGAAGATATAGCTATATTGGAGTCTATAAAAACATAGATCAAATTTATAAAAAAAACTATGAATTGCAATTTCTGGAAAAATAGCTAAAAAATAGCTACCAGGTGGAGTCTGGATAATAGCCAAGGATTTATAAAAAACCGCTACCGACTGGAAATCCCGAAAAAAAATAGCTAATATATAGAAAATAGCTATAAACTTGAATTTATAAAAAAATAGCTACCGGATTTAGGAGCACAACGAAAAAAATCGCGACAATTTTATTATTTTAATTTAGGAGCCAGAAATAGCTTGTAAAAAATATTATTTGGCTTAAATAATTATTAGATAATCGGGTCAGTTTTTTTCTCTTAAATTTTGTCGTCGGACTTATTTATTTTATTTTATGTTTCGATTCTAGGGTATTCTCTCGTCGCTATGCGCCGGTTTTTTGTCAGGGCAATAAAGAACAAAGAGGAGACGAAAGAACTTGCACTTGGCAAGCCTATGTAATCGCGACTGTGTGTATGTATATATGTATTATTTGGAGTTTAATAGGGGACTTGCAATATGTATTTATGTATGGAGAAACATATCTATGTAATGTAATCTCGGAAGAAAAAAGTCAGGTTTTATTTTATTCTGTATGTCGAGATTTGTGTTTTATTTTGAGCCAAGAGATAAAATTTGTTCTCAGTTCGGGTTCTATATTATTTTATTATTTTGGTAATATATTTAATTTGTGTATTAAATTGTAGTTGTTGTAATAAATTTAGATGTGAATTTTATTGGAATATATGTATGTCAATGGATATTGAATTTGTGGTTTGTATATTTTATTGAGGCAAATAACATCAGTTTAGCAGCGGACGATAATAGTGAATTTTGGACAGTGTTTAAAAAAAAACAAAATGTATATATATATATGTCGGGTTATGAATATCAGGGGCCTCGCCGTCCGTCCGTCCGTCCATATCAGCGTCGCTTGTCTCTTTTTCACTATATAATTCTATGCAGCTGTGCGCAGTCAACGAGTCCACTTGCGTCTGCTTTGGCTTCTCTACGATTAATGCCCACTCCAGTTTCGTGCAGCCTGCTTTGTCTCTTCTCAATTTTTGGCATTTCCTTTTCATTATATCGTTTTCCCTTTCTAACCAAGCAGCGCAAGTGGCCACGTTCAGCAAGAGCTCTATCGCTCTCGTTTTTGCAAAATCCCGTACATAGATAATTCATCTATTCATCCTCACACATTGACAATAAATAGGAACACGCATAATAGCAAAGGGAACATGGAGAAGAAGTAAACAGCGACTACACGCATACTCATTATTTTCGCCACGACACGGCCATTCTGACATTTACACGTCCTCGTGTAAGCTTTTGATACCGAGATACCAAGATATCAAGATCACATACTTTCATCACTATTCAATAACATTTAATTTCTTTTTCTTTTCATTCAACTGTTTCTATATTTCAGCTATTGCTCTACATTCTCGTTTAACTCATTCGGGATTTC
>NW_022881290.1:22500-59265 GCF_004382145.1 Drosophila mauritiana | reverse complement strand
ATGGCTTTTATTTATATGTGGGGCTTGGCAACCTCATAAAAAGACTTTAACATTATTAATGTTGTTGTGCGTATTGTGGCAGTACCTACTACAACACGTTTCCTATAAAAACAAATTCGAAAAATGGAAATGAAGAACTGAACAAAATTTGAAAGTAGAAGTCGAATTAAAATTAAAATAATTTTGAATGTGGTATTCAAAATAAGTGTGTGTGTATATGGACCATAAATATACACGCGTTGCGAATATGTATGTTCATCTATTATGAGCATACGTTGGCTAATGCAACAACCTAAAATATACAAGTTGTACCTGTCATCCATCAGGTTAATGTTTTATATAAATTTGCAGTATGTGTCACCCAAAATAGCAAACCATAACCAGATTTTTATGATACATAATGCTTATATGAAACTAAGACATATCGCAACATTTATTTTAGGTATAAAAATAAATTTATTGAAGGAATTGATATATGCCAGTAAAATGGTGTATTTTTAATTTCTTTCAATAAAAACAATATTGAATTATATAAAAATGAATTATAAAACTCTAAGCGGTGGATCACTCGGCTCATGGGTCGATGAAGAACGCAGCAAACTGTGCGTCATCGTGTGAACTGCAGGACACATGAACATCGACATTTTGAACGCATATCGCAGTCCATGCTGTTATGTACTTTAATTAATTTTATAGTGCTGCTTGGACTACATATGGTTGAGGGTTGTAAGACTATGCTAATTAAGTTGTTTATAAATTTTTTATAAGCATATGGTATATTATTGGATTAAATAATGATTTTATTCATAATATTAAAAAAGAAATGAAAAACATTATCTCACATTTGAATGTGAAAAACGAAGAGAAATATTTTCTTTTTCAATCAAATAATACTGAGAAATGTCTAGCATAAAAATTGAAATATTTTTCATCTAGAATTGTCTCTTATTAATGATTCGGAAAAAGAAAAATCTTGGTTTTGTTATTATTCTTCGTTGGTTCGTTAAATGGATAAAAAATAACTTTGCTTACAAGAACTATTGGAACTATTTATAACGAATTTAATTGATTGTTTTATCATTTATATATAAAGAATTTATGGCAAAAAATAGTTATATATACAACCTCAACTCATATGGGACTACCCCCTGAATTTAAGCATATTAATTAGGGGAGGAAAAGAAACTAACAAGGATTTTCTTAGTAGCGGCGAGCGAAAAGAAAACAGTTCAGCACTAAGTCACTTTGTCTATATGGCAAATGTGAGATGCAGTGTATGGAGCGTCAATATTCTAGTATGAGAAATTAATGATTTAAGTCCTTCTTAAATGAGGCCATTTACCCATAGAGGGTGCCAGGCCCGTATAACGTTAATGATTACTAGATGATGTTTCCAAAGAGTCGTGTTGCTTGATAGTGCAGCACTAAGTGGGTGGTAAACTCCATCTAAAACTAAATATAACCATGAGACCGATAGTAAACAAGTACCGTGAGGGAAAGTTGAAAAGAACTCTGAATAGAGAGTTAAACAGTACGTGAAACTGCTTAGAGGTTAAGCCCGATGAACCTGAATATCCGTTATGGAAAATTCATCATTAAAATTGTAATATTTAAATAATATTATTAAGAATAATGTGCATTTTTTCCATATAAGGACATTGTAATCTATTAGCATATCCCAAATTTATCATAAAATATAACTTATAGTTTATTCCAATTAAATTGCTTGCATTTTAACACAGAATAAATGTTATTAATTTGATAAAGTGCTGATAGATTTATATTATTACAGAGCGTTAATTTTTCGGAATTATATAATGGCATAATTATCATTGATTTTTGTGTTTATTATATGCTCTTGTATGATTAACAATGCGAAAGATTCAGGATACCTTCGGGACCCGTCTTGAAACACGGACCAAGGAGTCTAACATATGTGCAAGTTATTGGGATGTAAACCTAATAGCGTAATTAACTTGACTAATAATGGGATTAGTTTTTTAGCTATTTATAGCTAATTAACACAATCCCGGGGCGTTCTATATAGTTATGTATAATGTATATTTATATTATTTATGCCTCTAACTGGAACGTACCTTGAGCATATATGCTGTGACCCGAAAGATGGTGAACTATACTTGATCAGGTTGAAGTCAGGGGAAACCCTGATGGAAGACCGAAACAGTTCTGACGTGCAAATCGATTGTCAGAATTGAGTATAGGGGCGAAAGACCAATCGAACCATCTAGTAGCTGGTTCCTTCCGAAGTTTCCCTCAGGATAGCTGGTGCATTTTAATATTATATAAAATAATCTTATCTGGTAAAGCGAATGATTAGAGGCCTTAGGGTCGAAACGATCTTAACCTATTCTCAAACTTTAAATGGGTAAGAACCTTAACTTTCTTGATATGAAGTTCAAGGTTATGATATAATGTGCCCAGTGGGCCACTTTTGGTAAGCAGAACTGGCGCTGTGGGATGAACCAAACGTAATGTTACGGTGCCCAAATTAACAACTCATGCAGATACCATGAAAGGCGTTGGTTGCTTAAAACAGCAGGACGGTGATCATGGAAGTCGAAATCCGCTAAGGAGTGTGTAACAACTCACCTGCCGAAGCAACTAGCCCTTAAAATGGATGGCGCTTAAGTTGTATACCTATACATTACCGCTAAAGTAGATGATTTATATTACTTGTGATATAAATTTTGAAACTTTAGTGAGTAGGAAGGTACAATGGTATGCGTAGAAGTGTTTGGCGTAAGCCTGCATGGAGCTGCCATTGGTACAGATCTTGGTGGTAGTAGCAAATAATCGAATGAGACCTTGGAGGACTGAAGTGGAGAAGGGTTTCGTGTGAACAGTGGTTGATCACGAGTTAGTCGGTCCTAAGTTCAAGGCGAAAGCCGAAAATTTTCAAGTAAAACAAAAATGCCTAACTATATAAACAAAGCGAATATAATACACTTGAATAATTTTGAACGAAAGGGAATACGGTTCCAATTCCGTAACCTGTTGAGTATCCGTTTGTTATTAAATATGGGCCTCGTGCTCATCCTGGCAACAGGAACGACCATAAAGAAGCCGTCGAGAGATATCGGAAGAGTTTTCTTTTCTGTTTTATAGCCGTACTACCATGGAAGTCTTTCGCAGAGAGATATGGTAGATGGGCTAGAAGAGCATGACATATACTGTTGTGTCGATATTTTCTCCTCGGACCTTGAAAATTTATGGTGGGGACACGCAAACTTCTCAACAGGCCGTACCAATATCCGCAGCTGGTCTCCAAGGTGAAGAGTCTCTAGTCGATAGAATAATGTAGGTAAGGGAAGTCGGCAAATTAGATCCGTAACTTCGGGATAAGGATTGGCTCTGAAGATTGAGATAGTCGGGCTTGATTGGGAAACAATAACATGGTTTATGTGCTCGTTCTGGGTAAATAGAGTTTCTAGCATTTATGTTAGTTACTTGTTCCCCGGATAGTTTAGTTACGTAGCCAATTGTGGAACTTTCTTGCTAAAATTTTTAAGAATACTATTTGGGTTAAACCAATTAGTTCTTATCAATTATAACGATTATCAATTAACAATCAATTCAGAACTGGCACGGACTTGGGGAATCCGACTGTCTAATTAAAACAAAGCATTGTGATGGCCCTAGCGGGTGTTGACACAATGTGATTTCTGCCCAGTGCTCTGAATGTCAAAGTGAAGAAATTCAAGTAAGCGCGGGTCAACGGCGGGAGTAACTATGACTCTCTTAAGGTAGCCAAATGCCTCGTCATCTAATTAGTGACGCGCATGAATGGATTAACGAGATTCCTACTGTCCCTATCTACTATCTAGCGAAACCACAGCCAAGGGAACGGGCTTGGAATAATTAGCGGGGAAAGAAGACCCTTTTGAGCTTGACTCTAATCTGGCAGTGTAAGGAGACATAAGAGGTGTAGAATAAGTGGGAGATATTAGACCTCGGTTTGGTATCGTCAATGAAATACCACTACTCTTATTGTTTCCTTACTTACTTGATTAAATGGAACGTGTATCATTTCCTAGCCATTATACGGATATATTTATTATATCTTATGGTATTGGGTTTTGATGCAAGCTTCTTGATCAAAGTATCACGAGTTTGTTATATAATCGCAAACAAATTCTTTAATAAAACGATGCATTTATGTATTTTTGATTTGAAAATTTGGTATAACTCCAATTACTCAGGTATGATCCAATTCAAGGACATTGCCAGGTAGGGAGTTTGACTGGGGCGGTACATCTCTCAAATAATAACGGAGGTGTCCCAAGGCCAGCTCAGTGCGGACAGAAACCACACATAGAGCAAAAGGGCAAATGCTGACTTGATCTCGGTGTTCAGTACACACAGGGACAGCAAAAGCTCGGCCTATCGATCCTTTTGGTTTAAAGAGTTTTTAACAAGAGGTGTCAGAAAAGTTACCATAGGGATAACTGGCTTGTGGCGGCCAAGCGTTCATAGCGACGTCGCTTTTTGATCCTTCGATGTCGGCTCTTCCTATCATTGTGAAGCAAAATTCACCAAGCGTTGGATTGTTCACCCATGCAAGGGAACGTGAGCTGGGTTTAGACCGTCGTGAGACAGGTTAGTTTTACCCTACTAATGACAAAACGTTGTTGCGACAGCATTCCTGCGTAGTACGAGAGGAACCGCAGGTACGGACCAATGGCACAATACTTGTTCGAGCGAACAGTGGTATGACGCTACGTCCGTTGGATTATGCCTGAACGCCTCTAAGGTCGTATCCGTGCTGGACTGCAATGATAAATAAGGGGCAATTTGCATTGTATGGCTTCTAAACCATTTAAAGTTTATAATTTATTTTATAAACGACAATGGATGTGATGCCAATGTAATTTGTAACATAGTAAATTAGGAGGATCTTCGATCACCTGATGCCGCGCTAGTTACATATAAAAGCATTATTTAATACAATGACAAAGCCTAGAATCAATTGTAAACGACTTTTGTAACAGGCAAGGTGTTGTAAGTGGTTGAGCAGCTGCCATACTGCGATCCACTGAAGCTTATCCTTTGCTTGATGATTCGATAAATAAATGATTTTTCCTGTAGCCAAACAAACACCTCGTCATCAATTTAGTGACGCATATGATATTGTCCCTATCATATAATTTTTGATATAAAGACTTTAAAGAATTATATCAAGTTGCCAAATACCTCGTCATCAATTTAGTGACGCATATGATATTGTCCCTATCGTATAATTTTTGATATAAAGACTTTAAAGAATTCTATCACGTTGCCAAATACCTCGTCATCAATTTAGTGACGCATATGATATTGTCCCTATCATATAATTAATATAAAGACTTTAATGAATTGTGTCAAGTTGCCAAACACCTCGTCATCAATTTAGTGACGCATATGATATTGTCCCTATCATATAATTTTTGATATAAAAACTTTAAAGAATTGTATCAAGTTGCCAAATACCTCGTCATCAATTTAGTGACGCATATGATATTGTCCCTATCATATAATTAATATAAAGACTTTAATGAATTGTGTCAAGTTGCCAAACACCTCGTCATCAATTTAGTGACGCATATGATATTGTCCCTATCATATAATTTTTGATATAAAAACTTTAAAGAATTGTATCAAGTTGCCAAATACCTCGTCATCAATTTAGTGACGCATATGATATTGTCCCTATCATATAATTAATATAAAGACTTTAATGAATTGTGTCAAGTTGCCAAACACCTCGTCATCAATTTAGTGACGCATATGATATTGTCCCTATCATATAATTTTTGATATAAAACTTTAAAGAATTGTATCAAGTTGCCAAATACCTCGTCATCAATTTAGTGACGCATATGATATTGTCTCTATCATATAATTAATATAAAGACTTTAATGAATTGTGTCAAGTTGCCAAACACCTCGTCATCAATTTAGTGACGCATATGATATTGTCCCTATCATATAATTTTTGATATAAAGACTTTAAAGAATTGTATCAAGTTGCCAAATACCTCGTCATCAATTTAGTGACGCATATGATATTGTCCCTATCATATAATTAATATAAAGACTTTAATGAATTGTGTCAAGTTGCCAAACACCTCGTCATCAATTTAGTTTTTTTTTTTTTTTTTTTTTTTTTTTTTTTTTTTTTTTTTTTTTTTTTTTTTTTTTTTTTTAGCGTGCGTTTATTTATTTAAAATCTGTCCTAGTGGACAATAATTAAATGGTTTTGCGGGGGAACATTAGCTTAAGGGATACTATTGTACATGTATTTGTGGCGGGTTTTATATGTGTTGTCTATTGTTGTGGAAGATCGAGAGGGTGTCTCCTCATGAGACGTCTGCTTGTTTGGCTATTGTCTAACAGGTTGGTGGCGAGGTGGTTAGGGTGGTTTTCGAGCCTTTTCAGGTATCTCTCGCTGAGCCTGGAGATTTCATCAGCGACTTGTGGGATTCCAAGTTCCCTATGTATGGCGACATTCTCGTGGTAGGGATGCGCATTACAGGCAATTCTCAAGCACCTATTCTGGAACCGCTGTATACGCAGGCGATTCGTGTGGCTTGCCGTGCCCCATAGCTGTATCCCGTAGGTCCAGATGGGCTTGAGAATTGCCTTGTACACCAGGATTTTGTGGTTCTGCCTTAGCTTGGACCCTCTCCCAATAAGCCAATGCATCTGCCTCAGACGCGCATCGGCCTGTATGCGTTTGCTGACGATGTGGGGACGCCAAGTGAGCCTGCGGTCCAGGGTAAGTCCTAGGTACTTGGGTGCGGGTGCGTTGGGAATGATGACTCCGTTTAGCGTGACCGGTGGGCAGTCTCCTCTCCTTAGTGCAAATGTTGTTTGGGTAGATTTTTCCGCGTTCACTACGATGTTCCACCTGCTGAGCCAGGGATGTAGCGCGTCCATTTGCCTTTGGATTGTTTCGGAGGCTTCTCGTGGGTCGGATGAGGAGGCGAGGAAAGCCGTGTCATCTGCATAAGTCGCTATAGTTAGGTTCCTGGAGGGGATTATGGGAAGGTCTGCGGTGTAAAGGGTGTACAGTATTGGTCCGAGCACACTGCCTTGCGGAACTCCAGCTCTGATCAGTCTGGGTAGGCTTATTGCACTTCCGCATCTGACTTGGAATGCTCTTCCCTCAGTGTAGGATTTGAGGAGGGTAAAATGGGGGCTTGGGAGGTAGGATTTGAGTTTATGGAGGAGTCCAGGATGCCAAACTCTGTCGAATGCCTGCTTCACGTCGAGCATTACAGCGCAGCAGTATTTCTTTTGCTCGAATGCCTCGAGGATCCGTTCGACTAGCCGGTGGCATTGCTCTGGTGTTCCGTGGGAGCGCCTGAAGCCAAACTGGTGATCGGGGATCAAACCAGCCTCATCCAGTACTGGCAATACTCTGCGCAAAAATACTCTTTCGAGTATTTTGGAGAGGATTGCCAGCAAACTAATCGGACGATAGGAGGCGAGATTGGCTTCAGGCTTACCAGGCTTGAGGAGGACAATAACCTCTGCTCTTTTCCACTCTTCCGGGAAGTACCCTAGCCGGAAGCAGCTGTTGTAAATGCTGGCCAGCATTTGTGTGCAGCGGAATGGGAGCATTTTTAGGGCCGCCGCATCTATACGATCCAGGCCTGGAGATTTGTTGTTCTTCAGTAGAGCAATCTCCTGCGCAACTTCCTCAGGGTCGACTGGTTCCAACGGGGGACCGGGAGAGCTTGGGCTATTGAGAAACCGGGCTGTTTCAGCATGTTCTTCGGCAGTGCAGCAGTCGAACGGAGAGAAGGCGTTGTAAAGGTGTTCGGCGAAAGCTTCTGCTCTTTCAGCATCCGAACGGCACCAGGATCCATCTGCTTTGCGCACTGCGGAAACCTTTTTGGCTGGTCGTTTAATGTGGCGGGTGACGTTCCACAGATTGTGGTCTGGGTCCCCGGGAGAGAGTTCCTCGAGGAATCTGAGGAAGGAGTCCTGGCGTAGGCTGGAGATCTTGTCCTTCAACTCCTTTGTGGCGTGATTGAGCGCTGTTTTGTCTCTTGGATTGCGCGTCAAGAACCAAACTCTCCTGAGACGCCTCTTCTCAGTCACGAGTGCCGCAATTTCCGGGGACCAGAGGTGGAGGTCCCTGCTAGGTGTTCTCGCAGTCTTTGGTGGCGGTGGGCTTGCGAATTCCGCAGCGTTTTGCATCTGCCTGGTGAGATTCCCGATAGCTTCATCAATGTTCCTGGGTGTGTTGAGGATGGGGTTCGGATTGACGGTGGAGAGCATCCAGGACGCGAACTTGGCGGCGTCGGTATATTTTCCAGTGAGCCTTCTGAGCGGGGTTTTCCTGAGGACTGGCGTGTTGATTAGCACGTTTATTGCACAGTGGTCTGACAGGAGATCAGCATTTGTTGTGCAGCTGATCTTCGCATGCCCTATGCCTTTCGACACAGCAAAGTCCAGTAGGTCTGGAGTCTTGAGGGGATTCGTTGGCCAGTGAGTGGGCTCGCCAGTGGAGTGGCAGTCCAGTCGGTGGCGTTGCAGGTACCCAAACAGAGTTTTCCCTTTGGGGTTGTTGGCGCGCGATCCCCACCAAGAATGTTTGGCGTTATAATCTCCAGCTGCTATGAAGCGGGGCCCAAAATGCTCGAAGAACTCACTGAGGTGAGATGCTGTTATGCGGTATCTGGGGGGAAAGTAGACCGCTCCAATGTCTAAATCTCCTTGCGGGCTGACAATCCTGATGACAGGACATTGTGCCCAGTCTTGCTGAAACGCGGGCAGCTCTAGGTATTGAATACCGCTCCTGATGAGGATGGCTGCTCCACCGCGTGCTCTGCCAGAAGGATGGTCTGCATGGATGAGGTCATATCCGCTGATATTAAAGTGGGATCTGGGGGAGAAGTGGGTTTCGGCTACGAGTAGGATATCGATCTGGTGGGTCTTCAGATGGTGCTCGACTATGGCCTTGCTGTTCTGCAGGCCGTTCGCATTCCAGACGACTAGGTGGAGCTTTAGTTGCATGACTTGCTGTTGAGAATGGTGGCCACCAGCTGTGTCATCTGGGTGAACATGCGCTCCATCATCCTTTCCATCATTCCTTCCATGCGAGCGAACATCGCTTCTATCTGACCGGAGTGTGGGGTTTCTGTTTGGGTTTGGACTGGGGTTGTGGGATTCTGCGGTGCTGCGTGCACTCCGTTGAGGGCGTCTCGGTAGCTCCTGCCAGAGGTGACGTTTGGTGATGCCACGGGCGGCGCCTTGTTAGCATTAGCGACGGGCCTTGTTTTCGGAGCAGCGAGTGCTTTGGCCCTTTTGTATGCAGGGCATCCCTTGAAAGACGCAGGATGGTCCGCCTGGCAGTGGAAGCAGCACGCTTTGTCGTCCTCCCTCTTCTCACATGCCCTCGATTCGTGAGGGCCTCCACACTTTACACATCGGTATTCCAGGAAGCAGTAACGCTGTGTATGACCGAATCCTTGGCACCTGAAGCATTGAGGCACGTCGTTGAACTTCTGCGGCGGTTCAATGGTTACTACCGACCTGCAGATCCGCTTGACTTGGTAGACGTCTTTGTTGTTGCTGGAAGGCTCCAGGTTGGCGAAGAATATTCCCAGCGGTTCTTTAGTTCTTCTGCCAATGGGATTGTGCAGATCTCTAACAGCGTGCCCTTGTCTGCGAAGGTCTTCAATGATTTCCTCACGATCGGTGGAGTGGTGGAGTCCTTTGATGACAACCTTGTATGCACGTTCATCTTTCGGCTGGAAAGTCCGATGCCTCTTGTTTTGGGCCACAAGTTGGAGACGCAGAGCTGTATAGGACTCTTTGTCCGGCATCATGACACGTACGTTGTTGCCATTCACGGTCTTGTAGGTAAAATTGTTCTTCGGGCCTACAAGAGTCGTGATCATCTTGACGAGTGCCGAGATGTTGGTCACATCGGGGATAAAAATCGGAGGTGGCTTGATGGTCTTCGGGGTGGGCTTTGGTTTCTCGGGGGTCTTGGGCTTGGAATCGTCTTTAGGTCCGGGTTCGTCATCAGAGCTCTCTTGGTCGTACTCGTCTTCTTCGGTCGAGAGTAAAGCGAAGGCGTTGTTGGCGAGCTTCTTGCGCAGAGCTGCGCTAGTGCTTGGCTTATCTTCCAGCTCCTCTCCCTGTGCTTTCTTTGCCGGTTTTCGCTTTATCTCGCCCGGCTCTGTATGCGAGGTGCTTCCCTCGCTGCTGGAGCTGCTCTTGCGTGTTCTCAGAGCCTTTTTGCGTGGTGTTGTTCCAAGCTTGTGGGTGCGCGGGGGGGCCTGCCAGTCCATCTTCTCCAAAGTTGATAAGGAGTGAGGAGGGGGGGGGGGGGGGAAGCTGGGCACCGTAAGCCGGTGAGCCAGGCAGCACGTGGCTGCTGCTTTGCAATTATACCGCTGCTTCGAGCACTGGGTTTTTTGCGCTGATAACACGCACACTCGGGTGTGCGATGGTGTTAGTGCGAACTACCGTTAGGTACGTTGGCTGGGCCAATCAAAACGCGCGACAAGATCACGCGACGCGAAGTGGCTGGGCACAAGTAACGGGACTTACAACTGTGAACAATTTGCTAACAATTTGCTGTCGATCCGCAGGCACGTCTGCACTCGTCGAGTGTTCGATCGCGACGATCAATTAGTGACGCATATGATATGTCCTATCATATAATAATATAAAGACTTTAATGAATTGTGTCAAGTTGCCAAACCTCGTCATCAATTTAGTGACGCATATGATATTGTCCCTATCATATAATTTTTGATATAAAAACTTTAAAGAATTGTATCAAGTTGCCAAATACCTCGTCATCAATTTAGTGACGCATATGATATTGTCCTATCATATAATTAATATAAAGACTTTAATGAATTGTGTCAAGTTGCCAAACACCTCGTCATCAATTTAGTGACGCATATGATATTGTCCCTATCATATAATTTTTGATATAAAAACTTTAAAGAATTGTATCAAGTTGCCAAATACCTCGTCATCAATTTAGTGACGCATATGATATTGTCCCTATCATATAATTAATATAAAGACTTTAATGAATTGTGTCAAGTTGCCAAACACCTCGTCATCAATTTAGTGACGCATATGATATTGTCCCTATCATATAATATTTGATATAAAGACTTTAAAGAATTATATCAAGTTGCCAAATACCTCGTCATCAATTTAGTGACGCATATGATATTGTCTCTATCATATAATTAATATAAAGACTTTAATGAATTGTGTCAAGTTGCCAAACACCTCGTCATCAATTTAGTGACGCATATGATATTGTCCCTATCATATAATTTTTGATATAAAGACTTTAAAGAATTCTATCAAGTTGCCAAATACCTCGTCATCAATTTAGTGACGCATATGATATTGTCTCTATCATATAATTAATATAAAGACTTTAATGATTTGTGTCACGTTGCCAAACACCTCGTCATCAATTTAGTGACGCATATGATATTGTCCCTATCATATAATTAATATAAAGACTTTTTAAAGAATTGTATCAAGTTGCCAAACACCTCGTCATCAACTACTATATTATGGTTGCGCCGACCTCTCATATTGTATTCTCTTATGTCTTCATAGGATTTTGGCAATTATACGAGTAAATTAAATAATATACATATGAAAATGATTAATTATTATATGTATAAGGGAAAAAATGCTGAAATATTCCCATATTATCTTAGTATTATAGAGGAAAGACCGTTGCCGACCTCTGATATTGTTCAAAACTTATGTATTTATATGATTTTGGCAATTATATGAGTAAATTAAATAATATACATATAAAATGATTAAATATTATATGTATAAATGTATAAAGGAAAAAATGATGAAATATTCCCACATTATCTTAGTATTATAGAGGAAAGACCGTTGCTGACCTCTGATATTGTTCAAAACTTATGTATTTATATGATTTTGGCAATAATATGAGTAAATTAAATAATATACATATGAAAATGATTAATTATTATATGTATAAATGTATAAGGGAAAAAATGCTGAAAATATTCCCATATTATCTTAGTATTATAGAGGAAAGACCGTTGCTGACCTCTGATATTGTTCAAAACTTATGTATTTATATGATTTTGGCAATTATATGAGTAAATTAAATAATATACATATGAAAATTATTAATTATTATATGTATAGGGGAAAAAATGCTGAAATATTCCCACATTCTCTTAGTATTATAGAGAAAAGCCATTATAGTGAGAGGGTATAGTAGTGTAAACGACCGGAATTACGACAGAGGGTTCAAAAACTACTATAGGTAGGCAGTGGTTGCCGACCTCTCATATTGTTCAAAACTTATGTATTCATATGATTTTGGCAATTATATGAGTAAATTAAATAATATACATATGAAAATTATTAATTATTATATGTATAGGGGAAAAAATGCTGAAATATCCCACATTCTCTTAGTATATAGAGAAAAGCCATTATAGTGAGAGGGTATAGTAGTGTAAACGACCGGAATTACGACAGAGGGTTCAAAAACTACTATAGGTAGGCAGTGGTTGCCGACCTCTCATATTGTTCAAAACTTATGTATTCATATGATTTTGGCAATAATATGAGTAAATTAAATAATATACATATGAAAATGATTAATTATTATATGTATAAGGGAAAAAATCTGAAAATATCCCACATTCTCTTAGTATTATAGAGAAAAGCCATTATAGTGAGAGGGTATAGTAGTGTAAACGACCGGAATTACGACAGAGGGTTCAAAAACTACTATAGGTAGGCAGTGGTTGCCGACCTCTCATATTGTTCAAAACTTATGTATTCATATGATTTTGGCAATAATATGAGTAAATTAAATAATATACATATGAAAATGATTAATTATTATATGTATAAGGGAAAAAATGCTGAAAATATCCCACATTCTCTTAGTATTATAGAGAAAAGCCATTATAGTGAGAGGGTATAGTAGTGTAAACGACCGGAATTACGACAGAGGGTTCAAAAACTACTATAGGTAGGCAGTGGTTGCCGACCTCTCATATTGTTCAAAACTTATGTATTCATATGATTTTGGCAATAATATGAGTAAATTAAATAATATACATATGAAAATGATTAATTATTATATGTATAAGGGAAAAAATAATCATATTATATATGAATAATGGAAAAAAAATGAAATGTTCCTATAATCTCTTAATATATAAGAGAATAGCCCGTATGTTGGGTGGCAAACGGAATTGAAAATACCCGCTTTGAGGACAGCGGGTTCAAAAACTACTATAGGTAGGCAGTGGTTGCCGACCTCCCGCATTATTCGAAATATTTATTTCGGATTATGTTTATATTGGTTACATACAATAAAGTATATTATTATCCGTACAAATTTGTTTCTCAGTTCTATAGAACACGGGACTTGGCTCCGCGGATAATAGGAATATACGCTTTATAGATAATATCGTTGAAACAAAAGTCAAGTTTCTATTATATATAGAATAACAAATCGTTTCCATATATTATCGTTAATTTTTGGAGGCAGGCAAATATTAATTTATTACCTGCCGTATAGTTGGATTATTATATCGTTACGGTATAATACAAATATGGATTCTTATGAAAGAAATATAAAATTATATATTAAATGTGGAAATATTATCATATGCGCTTGGTTTTATGTTATATATTACCAGAGATATATATGAAAAGAGATAAATTTTAAATTTATCTTCAAAATGCAAATGATTTAACTTAATATTTATATTGGTTAAACAAAAATTGTACATGTGTGGATACAATAATTATGTATGTTGGAAATAAAATGATATTTTATAATGAAATATGTATGTATAAAAAGATAAAATTATAGAAATATATATATTACAATAATTAGATGAAATTCTTGTTATATTGGTAAAACAAGTATAAATTAAAAATGAAAATATGGATTACGAATGCTATATAAAAATGGCCGTAATCGAATGGATTTTTTTACTTATATATTTAAAATTTTACCCAAAGGCGAAATATTGAATTTTATTCAATATAATAAAAATCATGGAATTATATAAAGTGAAAAATCTATATATCTATATATCTATTATATTGCTTATTTCGATTCAAAATATATGAATGGAATATGAAGGAAAAACATTATTCTGGTTGATCCTGCCAGTAGTTATATGCTTGTCTCAAAGATTAAGCCATGCATGTCTAAGTACACACGAATTAAAAGTGAAACCGCAAAAGGCTCATTATATCAGTTATGGTTCCTTAGATCGTTAACAGTTACTTGGATAACTGTGGTAATTCTAGAGCTAATACATGCAATTAAAACATGAACCTTATGGGACATGTGCTTTTATTAGGCTAAAACCAAGCGATCGCAAGATCGTTATATTGGTTGAACTCTAGATAACATGCAGATCGTATGGTCTTGTACCGACGACAGATCTTTCAAATGTCTGCCCTATCAACTTTTGATGGTAGTATCTAGGACTACCATGGTTGCAACGGGTAACGGGGAATCAGGGTTCGATTCCGGAGAGGGAGCCTGAGAAACGGCTACCACATCTAAGGAAGGCAGCAGGCGCGTAAATTACCCACTCCCAGCTCGGGGAGGTAGTGACGAAAAATAACAATACAGGACTCATATCCGAGGCCCTGTAATTGGAATGAGTACACTTTAAATCCTTTAACAAGGACCAATTGGAGGGCAAGTCTGGTGCCAGCAGCCGCGGTAATTCCAGCTCCAATAGCGTATATTAAAGTTGTTGCGGTTAAAACGTTCGTAGTTGAACTTGTGCTTCATACGGGTAGTACAACTTACAATTGTGGTTAGTACTATACCTTTATGTATGTAAGCGTATTACCGGTGGAGTTCTTATATGTGATTAAATACTTGTATTTTTTCATATGTTCCTCCTATTTAAAAACCTGCACTAGTGCTCTTAAACGAGTGTTATTGTGGGCCGGTACTATTACTTTGAACAAATTAGAGTGCTTAAAGCAGGCTTCAAATGCCTGAATATTCTGTGCATGGGATAATGAAATAAGACCTCTGTTCTGCTTTCATTGGTTTTCAGATCAAGAGGTAATGATTAATAGAAGCAGTTTGGGGGCATTAGTATTACGACGCGAGAGGTGAAATTCTTGGACCGTCGTAAGACTAACTTAAGCGAAAGCATTTGCCAAAGATGTTTTCATTAATCAAGAACGAAAGTTAGAGGTTCGAAGGCGATCAGATACCGCCCTAGTTCTAACCATAAACGATGCCAGCTAGCAATTGGGTGTAGCTACTTTTATGGCTCTCTCAGTCGCTTCCCGGGAAACCAAAGCTTTTGGGCTCCGGGGGAAGTATGGTTGCAAAGCTGAAACTTAAAGGAATTGACGGAAGGGCACCACCAGGAGTGGAGCCTGCGGCTTAATTTGACTCAACACGGGAAAACTTACCAGGTCCGAACATAAGTGTGTAAGACAGATTGATAGCTCTTTCTCGAATCTATGGGTGGTGGTGCATGGCCGTTCTTAGTTCGTGGAGTGATTTGTCTGGTTAATTCCGATAACGAACGAGACTCAAATATATTAAATAGATATCTTCAGGATTATGGTGCTGAAGCTTATGTAGCCTTCATTCATGGTGGCAGTAAAATGTTTATTGTGTTTGAATGTGTTTATGTAAGTGGAGCCGTACCTGTTGGTTTGTCCCATTATAAGGACACTAGCTTCTTAAATGGACAAATTGCGTCTAGCAATAATGAGATTGAGCAATAACAGGTCTGTGATGCCCTTAGATGTCCTGGGCTGCACGCGCGCTACAATGAAAGTATCAACGTGTATTTCCTAGACCGAGAGGTCCGGGTAAACCGCTGAACCACTTTCATGCTTGGGATTGTGAACTGAAACTGTTCACATGAACTTGGAATTCCCAGTAAGTGTGAGTCATTAACTCGCATTGATTACGTCCCTGCCCTTTGTACACACCGCCCGTCGCTACTACCGATTGAATTATTTAGTGAGGTCTCCGGACGTGATCACTGTGACGCCTTGCGTGTTACGGTTGTTTCGCAAAAGTTGACCGAACTTGATTATTTAGAGGAAGTAAAAGTCGTAACAAGGTTTCCGTAGGTGAACCTGCGGAAGGATCATTATTGTATAATATCCTTATCGTTAATAAACATTTGTTATAATACAAATAAATACAATTTACCAAAATAAAAATATTACAAAATGATTCCACGGAATCAAAAGTTAAAGTCAAAATAAAATGAAGATGGCTTTTATTTTATATGTGGGGCTTGGCAACCTCATAAAAAGACTTTAACATTATTAATGTTGTTGTGCGTATTTGTGGCAGTACCTACTACAACAATGGCGTTTCCTATAAAAACAAATTCTCGAAAATGGAAATCGAAGAAACTGAACAAAATTTGAAAGTAGAAGTCGAATTAAAATTAAAATAATTTTGAATGTGGTATTCAAAATAAGTGTGTGTGTATATGGACCATAATATACACGCGTTGCGAATATGTATTGTTCATCTATGTTATGAGCATACGTTGGCTAATGCAACAACCTAAAATATACAATGTTTGTACCTGTCATCCATCAGGTTAATGTTTTATATAAATTTTGCAGTATGTGTCACCCAAAATAGCAAACCATAACCAGATTTTTATGATACATAATGCTTATATGAAACTAAGACATATCGCAACATTTATTTTTAGGTATAAAAATAAATTTATTGAAGGAATTGATATATGCCAGTAAAATGGTGTATTTTTAATTTCTTTCAATAAAAACAATATTGATATTATATAAAAATGAATTATAAAACTCTAAGCGGTGGATCACTCGGCTCATGGGTCGATGAAGAACGCAGCAAACTGTGCGTCATCGTGTGAACTGCAGGACACATGAACATCGACATTTTGAACGCATATCGCAGTCCATGCTGTTATGTACTTTAATTAATTTTATAGTGCTGCTTGGACTACATATGGTTGAGGGTTGTAAGACTATGCTAATTAAGTTGTTTATAAATTTTTTATAAGCATATGGTATATTATTGGATTAAATAATGATTTTATTCATAATATTAAAAAAGAAATGAAAAACATTATCTCACATTTGAATGTGAAAAACGAAGAGAAATATTTTCTTTTTCAATCAAATAATACTGAGAAATGTCTAGCATAAAAAATTGAAATATTTTTCATCTAGAATTGTCTCTTATTAATGATTCGGAAAAAGAAAAATCTTGGTTTTGTTATTATTCTTCGTTGGTTCGTTAAATGGATAAAAAATAACTTTGCTTACAAGAACTATTGGAACTATTTATAACGAATTTAATTGATTGTTTTATCATTTATATATAAAGAATTTATGGCAAAAAATAGTTATATATACAACCTCAACTCATATGGGACTACCCCCTGAATTTAAGCATATTAATTAGGGGAGGAAAAGAAACTAACAAGGATTTTCTTAGTAGCGGCGAGCGAAAAGAAAACAGTTCAGCACTAAGTCACTTTGTCTATATGGCAAATGTGAGATGCAGTGTATGGAGCGTCAATATTCTAGTATGAGAAATTAATGATTTAAGTCCTTCTTAAATGAGGCCATTTACCCATAGAGGGTGCCAGGCCCGTATAACGTTAATGATTACTAGATGATGTTTCCAAAGAGTCGTGTTGCTTGATAGTGCAGCACTAAGTGGGTGGTAAACTCCATCTAAAACTAAATATAACCATGAGACCGATAGTAAACAAGTACCGTGAGGGAAAGTTGAAAAGAACTCTGAATAGAGAGTTAAACAGTACGTGAAACTGCTTAGAGGTTAAGCCCGATGAACCTGAATATCCGTTATGGAAAATTCATCATTAAAATTGTAATATTTAAATAATATTATTAAGAATAATGTGCATTTTTTCCATATAAGGACATTGTAATCTATTAGCATATCCCAAATTTATCATAAAATATAACTTATAGTTTATTCCAATTAAATTGCTTGCATTTTAACACAGAATAAATGTTATTAATTTGATAAAGTGCTGATAGATTTATATTATTACAGAGCGTTAATTTTTCGGAATTATATAATGGCATAATTATCATTGATTTTTGTGTTTATTATATGCTCTTGTATGATTAACAATGCGAAAGATTCAGGATACCTTCGGGACCCGTCTTGAAACACGGACCAAGGAGTCTAACATATGTGCAAGTTATTGGGATGTAAACCTAATAGCGTAATTAACTTGACTAATAATGGGATTAGTTTTTTAGCTATTTATAGCTAATTAACACAATCCCGGGGCGTTCTATATAGTTATGTATAATGTATATTTATATTATTTATGCCTCTAACTGGAACGTACCTTGAGCATATATGCTGTGACCCGAAAGATGGTGAACTATACTTGATCAGGTTGAAGTCAGGGGAAACCCTGATGGAAGACCGAAACAGTTCTGACGTGCAAATCGATTGTCAGAATTGAGTATAGGGGCGAAAGACCAATCGAACCATCTAGTAGCTGGTTCCTTCCGAAGTTTCCCTCAGGATAGCTGGTGCATTTTAATATTATATAAAATAATCTTATCTGGTAAAGCGAATGATTAGAGGCCTTAGGGTCGAAACGATCTTAACCTATTCTCAAACTTTAAATGGGTAAGAACCTTAACTTTCTTGATATGAAGTTCAAGGTTATGATATAATGTGCCCAGTGGGCCACTTTTGGTAAGCAGAACTGGCGCTGTGGGATGAACCAAACGTAATGTTACGGTGCCCAAATTAACAACTCATGCAGATACCATGAAAGGCGTTGGTTGCTTAAAACAGCAGGACGGTGATCATGGAAGTCGAAATCCGCTAAGGAGTGTGTAACAACTCACCTGCCGAAGCAACTAGCCCTTAAAATGGATGGCGCTTAAGTTGTATACCTATACATTACCGCTAAAGTAGATGATTTATATTACTTGTGATATAAATTTTGAAACTTTAGTGAGTAGGAAGGTACAATGGTATGCGTAGAAGTGTTTGGCGTAAGCCTGCATGGAGCTGCCATTGGTACAGATCTTGGTGGTAGTAGCAAATAATCGAATGAGACCTTGGAGGACTGAAGTGGAGAAGGGTTTCGTGTGAACAGTGGTTGATCACGAGTTAGTCGGTCCTAAGTTCAAGGCGAAAGCCGAAAATTTTCAAGTAAAACAAAAATGCCTAACTATATAAACAAAGCGAATATAATACACTTGAATAATTTTGAACGAAAGGGAATACGGTTCCAATTCCGTAACCTGTTGAGTATCCGTTTGTTATTAAATATGGGCCTCGTGCTCATCCTGGCAACAGGAACGACCATAAAGAAGCCGTCGAGAGATATCGGAAGAGTTTTCTTTTCTGTTTTATAGCCGTACTACCATGGAAGTCTTTCGCAGAGAGATATGGTAGATGGGCTAGAAGAGCATGACATATACTGTTGTGTCGATATTTTCTCCTCGGACCTTGAAAATTTATGGTGGGGACACGCAAACTTCTCAACAGGCCGTACCAATATCCGCAGCTGGTCTCCAAGGTGAAGAGTCTCTAGTCGATAGAATAATGTAGGTAAGGGAAGTCGGCAAATTAGATCCGTAACTTCGGGATAAGGATTGGCTCTGAAGATTGAGATAGTCGGGCTTGATTGGGAAACAATAACATGGTTTATGTGCTCGTTCTGGGTAAATAGAGTTTCTAGCATTTATGTTAGTTACTTGTTCCCCGGATAGTTTAGTTACGTAGCCAATTGTGGAACTTTCTTGCTAAAATTTTTAAGAATACTATTTGGGTTAAACCAATTAGTTCTTATCAATTATAACGATTATCAATTAACAATCAATTCAGAACTGGCACGGACTTGGGGAATCCGACTGTCTAATTAAAACAAAGCATTGTGATGGCCCTAGCGGGTGTTGACACAATGTGATTTCTGCCCAGTGCTCTGAATGTCAAAGTGAAGAAATTCAAGTAAGCGCGGGTCAACGGCGGGAGTAACTATGACTCTCTTAAGGTAGCCAAATGCCTCGTCATCTAATTAGTGACGCGCATGAATGGATTAACGAGATTCCTACTGTCCCTATCTACTATCTAGCGAAACCACAGCCAAGGGAACGGGCTTGGAATAATTAGCGGGGAAAGAAGACCCTTTTGAGCTTGACTCTAATCTGGCAGTGTAAGGAGACATAAGAGGTGTAGAATAAGTGGGAGATATTAGACCTCGGTTTGGTATCGTCAATGAAATACCACTACTCTTATTGTTTCCTTACTTACTTGATTAAATGGAACGTGTATCATTTCCTAGCCATTATACGGATATATTTATTATATCTTATGGTATTGGGTTTTGATGCAAGCTTCTTGATCAAAGTATCACGAGTTTGTTATATAATCGCAAACAAATTCTTTAATAAAACGATGCATTTATGTATTTTTGATTTGAAAATTTGGTATAACTCCAATTACTCAGGTATGATCCAATTCAAGGACATTGCCAGGTAGGGAGTTTGACTGGGGCGGTACATCTCTCAAATAATAACGGAGGTGTCCCAAGGCCAGCTCAGTGCGGACAGAAACCACACATAGAGCAAAAGGGCAAATGCTGACTTGATCTCGGTGTTCAGTACACACAGGGACAGCAAAAGCTCGGCCTATCGATCCTTTTGGTTTAAAGAGTTTTTAACAAGAGGTGTCAGAAAAGTTACCATAGGGATAACTGGCTTGTGGCGGCCAAGCGTTCATAGCGACGTCGCTTTTTGATCCTTCGATGTCGGCTCTTCCTATCATTGTGAAGCAAAATTCACCAAGCGTTGGATTGTTCACCCATGCAAGGGAACGTGAGCTGGGTTTAGACCGTCGTGAGACAGGTTAGTTTTACCCTACTAATGACAAAACGTTGTTGCGACAGCATTCCTGCGTAGTACGAGAGGAACCGCAGGTACGGACCAATGGCACAATACTTGTTCGAGCGAACAGTGGTATGACGCTACGTCCGTTGGATTATGCCTGAACGCCTCTAAGGTCGTATCCGTGCTGGACTGCAATGATAAATAAGGGGCAATTTGCATTGTATGGCTTCTAAACCATTTAAAGTTTATAATTTATTTTATAAACGACAATGGATGTGATGCCAATGTAATTTGTAACATAGTAAATTAGGAGGATCTTCGATCACCTGATGCCGCGCTAGTTACATATAAAAGCATTATTTAATACAATGACAAAGCCTAGAATCAATTGTAAACGACTTTTGTAACAGGCAAGGTGTTGTAAGTGGTTGAGCAGCTGCCATACTGCGATCCACTGAAGCTTATCCTTTGCTTGATGATTCGATAAATAAATGATTTTTCCTGTAGCCAAACAAACACCTCGTCATCAATTTAGTGACGCATATGATATTGTCCCTATCATATAATTTTTGATATAAAGACTTTAAAGAATTCTATCACGTTGCCAAATACCTCGTCATCAATTTAGTGACGCATATGATATTGTCCCTATCATATAATTAATATAAAGACTTTAATGAATTGTGTCAAGTTGCCAAACACCTCGTCATCAATTTAGTGACGCATATGATATTGTCCCTATCATATAATTTTTGATATAAAGACTTTAAAGAATTATATCAAGTTGCCAAATACCTCGTCATCAATTTAGTGACGCATATGATATTGTCCTATCATATAATTAATATAAAGACTTTAATGAATTGTGTCAAGTTGCCAAACACCTCGTCATCAATTTAGTGACGCATATGATATTGTCCCTATCATATAATTTTTGATATAAAAACTTTAAAGAATTGTATCAAGTTGCCAAATACCTCGTCATCAATTTAGTGACGCATATGATATTGTCCCTATCATATAATTAATATAAAGACTTTAATGAATTGTGTCAAGTTGCCAAACACCTCGTCATCAATTTAGTGACGCATATGATATTGTCCCTATCATATAATTTTTGATATAAAAACTTTAAAGAATTGTATCAAGTTGCCAAATACCTCGTCATCAATTTAGTGACGCATATGATATTGTCCCTATCATATAATTAATATAAAGACTTTAATGAATTGTGTCAAGTTGCCAAACACCTCGTCATCAATTTAGTGACGCATATGATATTGTCCCTATCATATAATATTTGATATAAAGACTTTAAAGAATTATATCAAGTTGCCAAATACCTCGTCATCAATTTAGTGACGCATATGATATTGTCTCTATCATATAATTAATATAAAGACTTTAATGAATTGTGTCAAGTTGCCAAACACCTCGTCATCAATTTAGTGACGCATATGATATTGTCCCTATCATATAATTTTTGATATAAAGACTTTAAAGAATTCTATCAAGTTGCCAAATACCTCGTCATCAATTTAGTGACGCATATGATATTGTCTCTATCATATAATTAATATAAAGACTTTAATGATTTGTGTCACGTTGCCAAACACCTCGTCATCAATTTAGTGACGCATATGATATTGTCCCTATCATATAATTAATATAAAGACTTTTTAAAGAATTGTATCAAGTTGCCAAACACCTCGTCATCAACTACTATATTATGGTTGCGCCGACCTCTCATATTGTATTCTCTTATGTCTTCATAGGATTTTGGCAATTATACGAGTAAATTAAATAATATACATATGAAAATGATTAATTATTATATGTATAAGGGAAAAAATGCTGAAATATTCCCATATTATCTTAGTATTATAGAGGAAAGACCGTTGCCGACCTCTGATATTGTTCAAAACTTATGTATTTATATGATTTTGGCAATTATATGAGTAAATTAAATAATATACATATAAAATGATTAAATATTATATGTATAAATGTATAAAGGAAAAAATGATGAAATATTCCCACATTATCTTAGTATTATAGAGGAAAGACCGTTGCTGACCTCTGATATTGTTCAAAACTTATGTATTTATATGATTTTGGCAATAATATGAGTAAATTAAATAATATACATATGAAAATGATTAATTATTATATGTATAAATGTATAAGGGAAAAAATGCTGAAAATATTCCCATATTATCTTAGTATTATAGAGGAAAGACCGTTGCTGACCTCTGATATTGTTCAAAACTTATGTATTTATATGATTTTGGCATTATATGAGTAAATTAAATAATATAAATATTAAAATATAAAAAAAAAAAAAAAAAAAAAAAAAAAAAAAAAAAAAAAAAAAAAAAAAAAAAAAAAAAAAAAAAATAAAATTAAATAATATACATATGAAAATTATTAATTATTATATGTATAGGGGAAAAAATGCTGAAATATTCCCACATTCTCTTAGTATTATAGAGAAAAGCCATTATAGTGAGAGGGTATAGTAGTGTAAACGACCGGAATTACGACAGAGGGTTCAAAAACTACTATAGGTAGGCAGTGGTTGCCGACCTCTCATATTGTTCAAAACTTATGTATTCATATGATTTTGGCAATTATATGAGTAAATTAAATAATATACATATGAAAATTATTAATTATTATATGTATAGGGGAAAAAATGCTGAAATATTCCCACATTCTCTTAGTATTATAGAGAAAAGCCATTATAGTGAGAGGGTATAGTAGTGTAAACGACCGGAATTACGACAGAGGGTTCAAAAACTACTATAGGTAGGCAGTGGTTGCCGACCTCTCATATTGTTCAAAACTTATGTATTCATATGATTTTGGCAATATATGAGTAAATTAAATAATATACATATGAAAATATTAATTATTATATGTATAAGGGAAAAAATGCTGAAAATATCCCACATTCTCTTAGTATATAGAGAAAAGCCATTATAGTGAGAGGGTATAGTAGTGTAAACGACCGGAATTACGACAGAGGGTTCAAAAACTACTATAGGTAGGCAGTGGTTGCCGACCTCTCATATTGTTCAAAACTTATGTATTCATATGATTTTGGCAATAATATGAGTAAATTAAATAATATACATATGAAAATGATTAATTATTATATGTATAAGGGAAAAAATGCTGAAAATATCCCACATTCTCTTAGTATTATAGAGAAAAGCCATTATAGTGAGAGGGTATAGTAGTGTAAACGACCGGAATTACGACAGAGGGTTCAAAAACTACTATAGGTAGGCAGTGGTTGCCGACCTCTCATATTGTTCAAAACTTATGTATTCATATGATTTTGGCAATAATATGAGTAAATTAAATAATATACATATGAAAATGATTAATTATTATATGTATAAGGGAAAAAATGCTGAAAATATCCCACATTCTCTTAGTATTATAGAGAAAAGCCATTATAGTGAGAGGGTATAGTAGTGTAAACGACCGGAATTACGACAGAGGGTTCAAAAACTACTATAGGTAGGCAGTGGTTGCCGACCTCTCATATTGTTCAAAACTTATGTATTCATATGATTTTGGCAATAATATGAGTAAATTAAATAATATACATATGAAAATGATTAATTATTATATGTATAAGGGAAAAAATGCTGAAAATATCCCACATTCTCTTAGTATTATAGAGAAAAGCCATTATAGTGAGAGGGTATAGTAGTGTAAACGACCGGAATTACGACAGAGGGTTCAAAAACTACTATAGGTAGGCAGTGGTTGCCGACCTCTCATATTGTTCAAAACTTATGTATTCATATGATTTTGGCAATAATATGAGTAAATTAAATAATATACATATGAAAATGATTAATTATTATATGTATAAGGGAAAAAATAATCATATTATATATGAATAATGGAAAAAAAATGAAATGTTCCTATAATCTCTTAATATATAAGAGAATAGCCCGTATGTTGGGTGGCAAACGGAATTGAAAATACCCGCTTTGAGGACAGCGGGTTCAAAAACTACTATAGGTAGGCAGTGGTTGCCGACCTCCCGCATTATTCGAAATATTTATTTCGGATTATGTTTATATTGGTTACATACAATAAAGTATATTATTATCCGTACAAATTTGTTTCTCAGTTCTATAGAACACGGGACTTGGCTCCGCGGATAATAGGAATATACGCTTTATAGATAATATCGTTGAAACAAAAGTCAAGTTTCTATTATATATAGAATAACAAATCGTTTCCATATATTATCGTTAATTTTTGGAGGCAGGCAAATATTAATTTATTACCTGCCGTATAGTTGGATTATTATATCGTTACGGTATAATACAAATATGGATTCTTATGAAAGAAATATAAAATTATATATTAAATGTGGAAATATTATCATATGCGCTTGGTTTTATGTTATATATTACCAGAGATATATATGAAAAGAGATAAATTTTAAATTTATCTTCAAAATGCAAATGATTTAACTTAATATTTATATTGGTTAAACAAAAATTGTACATGTGTGGATACAATAATTATGTATGTTGGAAATAAAATGATATTTTATAATGAAATATGTATGTATAAAAAGATAAAATTATAGAAATATATATATTACAATAATTAGATGAAATTCTTGTTATATTGGTAAAACAAGTATAAATTAAAAATGAAAATATGGATTACGAATGCTATATAAAAATGGCCGTAATCGAATGGATTTTTTTACTTATATATTTAAAATTTTACCCAAAGGCGAAATATTGAATTTTATTCAATATAATAAAAATCATGGAATTATATAAAGTGAAAAATCTATATATCTATATATCTATTATATTGCTTATTTCGATTCAAAATATATGAATGGAATATGAAGGAAAAACATTATTCTGGTTGATCCTGCCAGTAGTTATATGCTTGTCTCAAAGATTAAGCCATGCATGTCTAAGTACACACGAATTAAAAGTGAAACCGCAAAAGGCTCATTATATCAGTTATGGTTCCTTAGATCGTTAACAGTTACTTGGATAACTGTGGTAATTCTAGAGCTAATACATGCAATTAAAACATGAACCTTATGGGACATGTGCTTTTATTAGGCTAAAACCAAGCGATCGCAAGATCGTTATATTGGTTGAACTCTAGATAACATGCAGATCGTATGGTCTTGTACCGACGACAGATCTTTCAAATGTCTGCCCTATCAACTTTTGATGGTAGTATCTAGGACTACCATGGTTGCAACGGGTAACGGGGAATCAGGGTTCGATTCCGGAGAGGGAGCCTGAGAAACGGCTACCACATCTAAGGAAGGCAGCAGGCGCGTAAATTACCCACTCCCAGCTCGGGGAGGTAGTGACGAAAAATAACAATACAGGACTCATATCCGAGGCCCTGTAATTGGAATGAGTACACTTTAAATCCTTTAACAAGGACCAATTGGAGGGCAAGTCTGGTGCCAGCAGCCGCGGTAATTCCAGCTCCAATAGCGTATATTAAAGTTGTTGCGGTTAAAACGTTCGTAGTTGAACTTGTGCTTCATACGGGTAGTACAACTTACAATTGTGGTTAGTACTATACCTTTATGTATGTAAGCGTATTACCGGTGGAGTTCTTATATGTGATTAAATACTTGTATTTTTTCATATGTTCCTCCTATTTAAAAACCTGCACTAGTGCTCTTAAACGAGTGTTATTGTGGGCCGGTACTATTACTTTGAACAAATTAGAGTGCTTAAAGCAGGCTTCAAATGCCTGAATATTCTGTGCATGGGATAATGAAATAAGACCTCTGTTCTGCTTTCATTGGTTTTCAGATCAAGAGGTAATGATTAATAGAAGCAGTTTGGGGGCATTAGTATTACGACGCGAGAGGTGAAATTCTTGGACCGTCGTAAGACTAACTTAAGCGAAAGCATTTGCCAAAGATGTTTTCATTAATCAAGAACGAAAGTTAGAGGTTCGAAGGCGATCAGATACCGCCCTAGTTCTAACCATAAACGATGCCAGCTAGCAATTGGGTGTAGCTACTTTTATGGCTCTCTCAGTCGCTTCCCGGGAAACCAAAGCTTTTGGGCTCCGGGGGAAGTATGGTTGCAAAGCTGAAACTTAAAGGAATTGACGGAAGGGCACCACCAGGAGTGGAGCCTGCGGCTTAATTTGACTCAACACGGGAAAACTTACCAGGTCCGAACATAAGTGTGTAAGACAGATTGATAGCTCTTTCTCGAATCTATGGGTGGTGGTGCATGGCCGTTCTTAGTTCGTGGAGTGATTTGTCTGGTTAATTCCGATAACGAACGAGACTCAAATATATTAAATAGATATCTTCAGGATTATGGTGCTGAAGCTTATGTAGCCTTCATTCATGGTGGCAGTAAAATGTTTATTGTGTTTGAATGTGTTTATGTAAGTGGAGCCGTACCTGTTGGTTTGTCCCATTATAAGGACACTAGCTTCTTAAATGGACAAATTGCGTCTAGCAATAATGAGATTGAGCAATAACAGGTCTGTGATGCCCTTAGATGTCCTGGGCTGCACGCGCGCTACAATGAAAGTATCAACGTGTATTTCCTAGACCGAGAGGTCCGGGTAAACCGCTGAACCACTTTCATGCTTGGGATTGTGAACTGAAACTGTTCACATGAACTTGGAATTCCCAGTAAGTGTGAGTCATTAACTCGCATTGATTACGTCCCTGCCCTTTGTACACACCGCCCGTCGCTACTACCGATTGAATTATTTAGTGAGGTCTCCGGACGTGATCACTGTGACGCCTTGCGTGTTACGGTTGTTTCGCAAAAGTTGACCGAACTTGATTATTTAGAGGAAGTAAAAGTCGTAACAAGGTTTCCGTAGGTGAACCTGCGGAAGGATCATTATTGTATAATATCCTTATCGTTAATAAACATTTGTTATAATACAAATAAATACAATTTACCAAAATAAAAATATTACAAAATGATTCCACGGAATCAAAAGTTAAAGTCAAAATAAAATGAAGATGGCTTTTATTTTATATGTGGGGCTTGGCAACCTCATAAAAAGACTTTAACATTATTAATGTTGTTGTGCGTATTTGTGGCAGTACCTACTACAACAATGGCGTTTCCTATAAAAACAAATTCTCGAAAATGGAAATCGAAGAAACTGAACAAAATTTGAAAGTAGAAGTCGAATTAAAATTAAAATAATTTTGAATGTGGTATTCAAAATAAGTGTGTGTGTATATGGACCATAATATACACGCGTTGCGAATATGTATTGTTCATCTATGTTATGAGCATACGTTGGCTAATGCAACAACCTAAAATATACAATGTTTGTACCTGTCATCCATCAGGTTAATGTTTTATATAAATTTTGCAGTATGTGTCACCCAAAATAGCAAACCATAACCAGATTTTTATGATACATAATGCTTATATGAAACTAAGACATATCGCAACATTTATTTTTAGGTATAAAAATAAATTTATTGAAGGAATTGATATATGCCAGTAAAATGGTGTATTTTTAATTTCTTTCAATAAAAACAATATTGATATTATATAAAAATGAATTATAAAACTCTAAGCGGTGGATCACTCGGCTCATGGGTCGATGAAGAACGCAGCAAACTGTGCGTCATCGTGTGAACTGCAGGACACATGAACATCGACATTTTGAACGCATATCGCAGTCCATGCTGTTATGTACTTTAATTAATTTTATAGTGCTGCTTGGACTACATATGGTTGAGGGTTGTAAGACTATGCTAATTAAGTTGTTTATAAATTTTTTATAAGCATATGGTATATTATTGGATTAAATAATGATTTTATTCATAATATTAAAAAAGAAATGAAAAACATTATCTCACATTTGAATGTGAAAAACGAAGAGAAATATTTTCTTTTTCAATCAAATAATACTGAGAAATGTCTAGCATAAAAAATTGAAATATTTTTCATCTAGAATTGTCTCTTATTAATGATTCGGAAAAAGAAAAATCTTGGTTTTGTTATTATTCTTCGTTGGTTCGTTAAATGGATAAAAAATAACTTTGCTTACAAGAACTATTGGAACTATTTATAACGAATTTAATTGATTGTTTTATCATTTATATATAAAGAATTTATGGCAAAAAATAGTTATATATACAACCTCAACTCATATGGGACTACCCCCTGAATTTAAGCATATTAATTAGGGGAGGAAAAGAAACTAACAAGGATTTTCTTAGTAGCGGCGAGCGAAAAGAAAACAGTTCAGCACTAAGTCACTTTGTCTATATGGCAAATGTGAGATGCAGTGTATGGAGCGTCAATATTCTAGTATGAGAAATTAATGATTTAAGTCCTTCTTAAATGAGGCCATTTACCCATAGAGGGTGCCAGGCCCGTATAACGTTAATGATTACTAGATGATGTTTCCAAAGAGTCGTGTTGCTTGATAGTGCAGCACTAAGTGGGTGGTAAACTCCATCTAAAACTAAATATAACCATGAGACCGATAGTAAACAAGTACCGTGAGGGAAAGTTGAAAAGAACTCTGAATAGAGAGTTAAACAGTACGTGAAACTGCTTAGAGGTTAAGCCCGATGAACCTGAATATCCGTTATGGAAAATTCATCATTAAAATTGTAATATTTAAATAATATTATTAAGAATAATGTGCATTTTTTCCATATAAGGACATTGTAATCTATTAGCATATCCCAAATTTATCATAAAATATAACTTATAGTTTATTCCAATTAAATTGCTTGCATTTTAACACAGAATAAATGTTATTAATTTGATAAAGTGCTGATAGATTTATATTATTACAGAGCGTTAATTTTTCGGAATTATATAATGGCATAATTATCATTGATTTTTGTGTTTATTATATGCTCTTGTATGATTAACAATGCGAAAGATTCAGGATACCTTCGGGACCCGTCTTGAAACACGGACCAAGGAGTCTAACATATGTGCAAGTTATTGGGATGTAAACCTAATAGCGTAATTAACTTGACTAATAATGGGATTAGTTTTTTAGCTATTTATAGCTAATTAACACAATCCCGGGGCGTTCTATATAGTTATGTATAATGTATATTTATATTATTTATGCCTCTAACTGGAACGTACCTTGAGCATATATGCTGTGACCCGAAAGATGGTGAACTATACTTGATCAGGTTGAAGTCAGGGGAAACCCTGATGGAAGACCGAAACAGTTCTGACGTGCAAATCGATTGTCAGAATTGAGTATAGGGGCGAAAGACCAATCGAACCATCTAGTAGCTGGTTCCTTCCGAAGTTTCCCTCAGGATAGCTGGTGCATTTTAATATTATATAAAATAATCTTATCTGGTAAAGCGAATGATTAGAGGCCTTAGGGTCGAAACGATCTTAACCTATTCTCAAACTTTAAATGGGTAAGAACCTTAACTTTCTTGATATGAAGTTCAAGGTTATGATATAATGTGCCCAGTGGGCCACTTTTGGTAAGCAGAACTGGCGCTGTGGGATGAACCAAACGTAATGTTACGGTGCCCAAATTAACAACTCATGCAGATACCATGAAAGGCGTTGGTTGCTTAAAACAGCAGGACGGTGATCATGGAAGTCGAAATCCGCTAAGGAGTGTGTAACAACTCACCTGCCGAAGCAACTAGCCCTTAAAATGGATGGCGCTTAAGTTGTATACCTATACATTACCGCTAAAGTAGATGATTTATATTACTTGTGATATAAATTTTGAAACTTTAGTGAGTAGGAAGGTACAATGGTATGCGTAGAAGTGTTTGGCGTAAGCCTGCATGGAGCTGCCATTGGTACAGATCTTGGTGGTAGTAGCAAATAATCGAATGAGACCTTGGAGGACTGAAGTGGAGAAGGGTTTCGTGTGAACAGTGGTTGATCACGAGTTAGTCGGTCCTAAGTTCAAGGCGAAAGCCGAAAATTTTCAAGTAAAACAAAAATGCCTAACTATATAAACAAAGCGAATATAATACACTTGAATAATTTTGAACGAAAGGGAATACGGTTCCAATTCCGTAACCTGTTGAGTATCCGTTTGTTATTAAATATGGGCCTCGTGCTCATCCTGGCAACAGGAACGACCATAAAGAAGCCGTCGAGAGATATCGGAAGAGTTTTCTTTTCTGTTTTATAGCCGTACTACCATGGAAGTCTTTCGCAGAGAGATATGGTAGATGGGCTAGAAGAGCATGACATATACTGTTGTGTCGATATTTTCTCCTCGGACCTTGAAAATTTATGGTGGGGACACGCAAACTTCTCAACAGGCCGTACCAATATCCGCAGCTGGTCTCCAAGGTGAAGAGTCTCTAGTCGATAGAATAATGTAGGTAAGGGAAGTCGGCAAATTAGATCCGTAACTTCGGGATAAGGATTGGCTCTGAAGATTGAGATAGTCGGGCTTGATTGGGAAACAATAACATGGTTTATGTGCTCGTTCTGGGTAAATAGAGTTTCTAGCATTTATGTTAGTTACTTGTTCCCCGGATAGTTTAGTTACGTAGCCAATTGTGGAACTTTCTTGCTAAAATTTTTAAGAATACTATTTGGGTTAAACCAATTAGTTCTTATCAATTATAACGATTATCAATTAACAATCAATTCAGAACTGGCACGGACTTGGGGAATCCGACTGTCTAATTAAAACAAAGCATTGTGATGGCCCTAGCGGGTGTTGACACAATGTGATTTCTGCCCAGTGCTCTGAATGTCAAAGTGAAGAAATTCAAGTAAGCGCGGGTCAACGGCGGGAGTAACTATGACTCTCTTAATGGTATGAATGCCATTCCAAATGGAGAGCCCAAGAGCTACAAACGATCATTGACAGGGCAGAGCTCGAGGGAAAGGAAACCACTCTCCAATGCTTATCGCTATATCTCCTAGGAATTTTTCCGGCACAGGGTGTACGACACACGCTGACGAGACCTCCTCGGAGACCTCGAAATAGGAGAGAAAGCAGAAGGCAACAGTATGCTGTCACCCAGCGCAACTGGGATAAGCATAAAGGAAGATGCATTAAGTCCTTGCTAAATGGAACTGATGAGTCGGTAATGCCAAGCCAAGAAGTAATGGTTCCCTACTGGAGAGAAGTAATGACTCAGCCTAGCCCAAGCTCTTGCAGTGGAGAAGTGATACAAATGGATCACTCGCTTGAGAGGGTTTGGTCTGCTATTACGGAGCATGACCTTAGGGCATCAAGAATCTCATTATCTTCATCTCCGGGGCCTGACGGGATAACTCCAAAAACAGCCAGGGAGGTGCCGTCAGGTATTATGCTACGAATAATGAACCTAATTCTATGGTGCGGCAATCTACCACACTCTATCCGACTGGCCAGAACTGTCTTCATCCCGAAGACGGTGACGGCGAAGCGACCGCAAGACTTTCGTCCAATATCGGTGCCTTCAGTCCTGGTAAGACAGCTAAATGCAATATTGGCAACCCGGTTGAACTCATCAATCAATTGGGACCCGCGCCAGCGGGGCTTCTTACCTACCGACGGATGTGCCGATAATGCGACGATAGTTGACTTAGTCTTGAGGCATAGCCATAAGCACTTTAGATCTTGCTACATCGCAAATTTAGATGTAAGCAAGGCATTCGATTCTCTATCGCATGCATCTATATATGACACCTTACGTGCTTATGGTGCGCCAAAGGGCTTCGTTGACTACGTACAGAATACGTACGAGGGTGGCGGTACCAGTCTCAATGGGGACGGTTGGAGTTCAGAGGAATTCGTCCCTGCTAGAGGAGTGAAGCAGGGTGACCCTTTGTCTCCTATTCTATTTAACTTGGTAATGGACAGGTTACTTAGAAACCTACCCAGCGAAATTGGTGCTAGAGTCGGAAATGCCATTACTAACGCGGCCGCGTTTGCAGATGATTTGGTACTATTTGCTGAAACTCGAATGGGACTTCAAGTATTGTTGGACAGAACGTTGGATTTTCTATCTCTCGTCGGCCTCAAACTTAATGCCGACAAATGTTTTACCGTTGGCATTAAGGGCCAGCCGAAACAGAAGTGTACCGTGCTAGAGGCACAGAGCTTTTACGTAGGCTCAAGAGAGATTCCATCATTGAAGCGAACGGACGAGTGGAAGTACTTAGGCATCAACTTCACTGCAACTGGGAGGGTTCGATGCAATCCGGCCGAGGACATTGGTCCAAAGCTACAAAGATTGACAAAGGCCCCCCTCAAACCACAACAGAGGATGTTCGCCCTAAGGACTGTCCTTATCCCACAGCTCTATCACAAGTTAGCCCTTGGGAGTGTGGCGATAGGCGTCCTACGAAAAACTGACAAACTAATACGATACTATGTGCGAAGATGGCTAAATCTTCCGCTGGATGTGCCGATAGCATTCATTCACGCACCCCCAAAAAGTGGAGGTCTCGGAATTCCATCACTTAGATGGGTAGCTCCAATGTTAAGGCTAAGACGTTTGAGTAATATTAAATGGCCTCACCTCACGCAAAACGAGGTAGCCAGCTCTTTCCTCGAAGCCGAAAAACAACGGGCCCGAGATAGATTATTTGCAGAACAACATGAATTGTTATCGCGTCCGGCAATAGAAAAATATTGGGCGAACAAATTGTACCTCTCAGTTGATGGCAGCGGACTCCGTGAAGCGGGCCATTGGGGACCGCAACACGGGTGGGTTAATCAACCCACGCGTTTACTAACAGGAAAGGAATATATAGACGGTATTCGTCTGCGGATAAATGCCCTACCCACGAAGTCTCGTACTACAAGGGGAAGGCACGAATTGGAACGACAGTGTCGTGCAGGATGTGACGCTCCCGAAACAACAAACCATATAATGCAAAAATGTTACCGATCGCATGGGAGGCGCGTAGCTAGACACAACTGCGTAGTAAATCGAATCAAGCGGGGACTTGAGGAGAGAGGCTGCGCGGTCATTGTTGAACCAAGTCTGCAGTGCGAATCCGGCCTTAATAAACCGGACCTGGTGGCACTACGACAAAATCACATTGATGTGATCGACATACAAATTGTGACAGACGGACACTCTATGGATGATGCGCACCAGCGCAAAATCAATAGATACGACAGACCGGACATACGAACTGAATTGCGTCGCAGATTCGAAGCCGCAGGTGACATTGAATTCCATTCTGCCACCCTGAACTGGAGGGGGATCTGGAGTGGTCAATCCGTTAAAAGATTGATAGCGAAGGGTCTCCTCAGCAAATATGATAGTCATATCATTAGCGTCCAGGTTATGAGAGGCAGTCTCGGTTGTTTTAAACAGTTCATGTACCTGAGCGGGTTTTCCCGAGATTGGACTTAGCTAAAACGTTTGGTTCAAAACATTTGCTTGCTGTCTTGGCATAACATCAATAAAGGCATAAACATCGCAAATAATGGTAATATATAAATGGCTATGAGGATGGTTTTAGTACGTAGGCGTTGCGGAACTTCGGTTCAGCAATGAATCGTGCATGCTAGGAAACTGAAGTGTTGACAGACCTAGTATCTTTCGATAGATTTCCATACCTCCGCGATCAAAAAAAAAAAAAAAAAAAAATAGCCAAATGCCTCGTCATCTAATTAGTGACGCGCATGAATGGATTAACGAGATTCCTACTGTCCCTATCTACTATCTAGCGAAACCACAGCCAAGGGAACGGGCTTGGAATAATTAGCGGGGAAAGAAGACCCTTTTGAGCTTGACTCTAATCTGGCAGTGTAAGGAGACATAAGAGGTGTAGAATAAGTGGGAGATATTAGACCTCGGTTTGGTATCGTCAATGAAATACCACTACTCTTATTGTTTCCTTACTTACTTGATTAAATGGAACGTGTATCATTTCCTAGCCATTATACGGATATATTTATTATATCTTATGGTATTGGGTTTTGATGCAAGCTTCTTGATCAAAGTATCACGAGTTTGTTATATAATCGCAAACAAATTCTTTAATAAAACGATGCATTTATGTATTTTTGATTTGAAAATTTGGTATAACTCCAATTACTCAGGTATGATCCAATTCAAGGACATTGCCAGGTAGGGAGTTTGACTGGGGCGGTACATCTCTCAAATAATAACGGAGGTGTCCCAAGGCCAGCTCAGTGCGGACAGAAACCACACATAGAGCAAAAGGGCAAATGCTGACTTGATCTCGGTGTTCAGTACACACAGGGACAGCAAAAGCTCGGCCTATCGATCCTTTTGGTTTAAAGAGTTTTTAACAAGAGGTGTCAGAAAAGTTACCATAGGGATAACTGGCTTGTGGCGGCCAAGCGTTCATAGCGACGTCGCTTTTTGATCCTTCGATGTCGGCTCTTCCTATCATTGTGAAGCAAAATTCACCAAGCGTTGGATTGTTCACCCATGCAAGGGAACGTGAGCTGGGTTTAGACCGTCGTGAGACAGGTTAGTTTTACCCTACTAATGACAAAACGTTGTTGCGACAGCATTCCTGCGTAGTACGAGAGGAACCGCAGGTACGGACCAATGGCACAATACTTGTTCGAGCGAACAGTGGTATGACGCTACGTCCGTTGGATTATGCCTGAACGCCTCTAAGGTCGTATCCGTGCTGGACTGCAATGATAAATAAGGGGCAATTTGCATTGTATGGCTTCTAAACCATTTAAAGTTTATAATTTATTTTATAAACGACAATGGATGTGATGCCAATGTAATTTGTAACATAGTAAATTAGGAGGATCTTCGATCACCTGATGCCGCGCTAGTTACATATAAAAGCATTATTTAATACAATGACAAAGCCTAGAATCAATTGTAAACGACTTTTGTAACAGGCAAGGTGTTGTAAGTGGTTGAGCAGCTGCCATACTGCGATCCACTGAAGCTTATCCTTTGCTTGATGATTCGATAAATAAATGATTTTTCCTGTAGCCAAACAAACACCTCGTCATCAATTTAGTGACGCATATGATATTGTCCCTATCATATAATTTTTGATATAAAGACTTTAAAGAATTATATCAAGTTGCCAAATACCTCGTCATCAATTTAGTGACGCATATGATATTGTCCTATCATATAATTAATATAAAGACTTTAATGAATTGTTCAAGTTGCCAAAACCTCGTCATCAATTTAGTGACGCATATGATATTGTCCCTATCATATAATTTTTGATATAAAAACTTTAAAGAATTTATCAAGTTGCCAAATACCTCGTCATCAATTTAGTGACGCATATGATATTGTCCCTATCATATAATTAATATAAAGACTTTAATGAATTGTGTCAAGTTGCCAAACACCTCGTCATCAATTTAGTGACGCATATGATATTGTCCCTATCATATAATTTTTGATATAAAACTTTAAAGAATTGTATCAAGTTGCCAAATACCTCGTCATCAATTTAGTGACGCATATGATATTGTCCTATCATATAATTAATATAAAGACTTTAATGAATTGTGTCAAGTTGCCAAACACCTCGTCATCAATTTAGTGACGCATATGATATTGTCCCTATCATATAATTTTTGATATAAAAACTTTAAAGAATTGTATCAAGTTGCCAAAATACCTCGTCATCAATTTAGTGACGCATATGATATTGTCCCTATCATATAATTAATATAAAGACTTTAATGAATTGTGTCAAGTTGCCAAACACCTCGTCATCAATTTAGTGACGCATATGATATTGTCCCTATCATATAATTTTTGATATAAAGACTTTAAAGAATTATATCAAGTTGCCAAATACCTCGTCATCAATTTAGTGACGCATATGATATTGTCTCTATCATATAATTAATATAAAGACTTTAATGAATTGTGTCAAGTTGCCAAACACCTCGTCATCAATTTAG
>NW_022881290.1:0-17500 GCF_004382145.1 Drosophila mauritiana | reverse complement strand
AAATAATATTATTAAGAATAATGTGCATTTTTTCCATATAAGGACATTGTAATCTATTAGCATATCCCAAATTTATCATAAAATATAACTTATAGTTTATTCCAATTAAATTGCTTGCATTTTAACACAGAATAAATGTTATTAATTTGATAAAGTGCTGATAGATTTATATTATTACAGAGCGTTAATTTTTCGGAATTATATAATGGCATAATTATCATTGATTTTTGTGTTTATTATATGCTCTTGTATGATTAACAATGCGAAAGATTCAGGATACCTTCGGGACCCGTCTTGAAACACGGACCAAGGAGTCTAACATATGTGCAAGTTATTGGGATGTAAACCTAATAGCGTAATTAACTTGACTAATAATGGGATTAGTTTTTTAGCTATTTATAGCTAATTAACACAATCCCGGGGCGTTCTATATAGTTATGTATAATGTATATTTATATTATTTATGCCTCTAACTGGAACGTACCTTGAGCATATATGCTGTGACCCGAAAGATGGTGAACTATACTTGATCAGGTTGAAGTCAGGGGAAACCCTGATGGAAGACCGAAACAGTTCTGACGTGCAAATCGATTGTCAGAATTGAGTATAGGGGCGAAAGACCAATCGAACCATCTAGTAGCTGGTTCCTTCCGAAGTTTCCCTCAGGATAGCTGGTGCATTTTAATATTATATAAAATAATCTTATCTGGTAAAGCGAATGATTAGAGGCCTTAGGGTCGAAACGATCTTAACCTATTCTCAAACTTTAAATGGGTAAGAACCTTAACTTTCTTGATATGAAGTTCAAGGTTATGATATAATGTGCCCAGTGGGCCACTTTTGGTAAGCAGAACTGGCGCTGTGGGATGAACCAAACGTAATGTTACGGTGCCCAAATTAACAACTCATGCAGATACCATGAAAGGCGTTGGTTGCTTAAAACAGCAGGACGGTGATCATGGAAGTCGAAATCCGCTAAGGAGTGTGTAACAACTCACCTGCCGAAGCAACTAGCCCTTAAAATGGATGGCGCTTAAGTTGTATACCTATACATTACCGCTAAAGTAGATGATTTATATTACTTGTGATATAAATTTTGAAACTTTAGTGAGTAGGAAGGTACAATGGTATGCGTAGAAGTGTTTGGCGTAAGCCTGCATGGAGCTGCCATTGGTACAGATCTTGGTGGTAGTAGCAAATAATCGAATGAGACCTTGGAGGACTGAAGTGGAGAAGGGTTTCGTGTGAACAGTGGTTGATCACGAGTTAGTCGGTCCTAAGTTCAAGGCGAAAGCCGAAAATTTTCAAGTAAAACAAAAATGCCTAACTATATAAACAAAGCGAATATAATACACTTGAATAATTTTGAACGAAAGGGAATACGGTTCCAATTCCGTAACCTGTTGAGTATCCGTTTGTTATTAAATATGGGCCTCGTGCTCATCCTGGCAACAGGAACGACCATAAAGAAGCCGTCGAGAGATATCGGAAGAGTTTTCTTTTCTGTTTTATAGCCGTACTACCATGGAAGTCTTTCGCAGAGAGATATGGTAGATGGGCTAGAAGAGCATGACATATACTGTTGTGTCGATATTTTCTCCTCGGACCTTGAAAATTTATGGTGGGGACACGCAAACTTCTCAACAGGCCGTACCAATATCCGCAGCTGGTCTCCAAGGTGAAGAGTCTCTAGTCGATAGAATAATGTAGGTAAGGGAAGTCGGCAAATTAGATCCGTAACTTCGGGATAAGGATTGGCTCTGAAGATTGAGATAGTCGGGCTTGATTGGGAAACAATAACATGGTTTATGTGCTCGTTCTGGGTAAATAGAGTTTCTAGCATTTATGTTAGTTACTTGTTCCCCGGATAGTTTAGTTACGTAGCCAATTGTGGAACTTTCTTGCTAAAATTTTTAAGAATACTATTTGGGTTAAACCAATTAGTTCTTATCAATTATAACGATTATCAATTAACAATCAATTCAGAACTGGCACGGACTTGGGGAATCCGACTGTCTAATTAAAACAAAGCATTGTGATGGCCCTAGCGGGTGTTGACACAATGTGATTTCTGCCCAGTGCTCTGAATGTCAAAGTGAAGAAATTCAAGTAAGCGCGGGTCAACGGCGGGAGTAACTATGACTCTCTTAAGGTAGCCAAATGCCTCGTCATCTAATTAGTGACGCGCATGAATGGATTAACGAGATTCCTACTGTCCCTATCTACTATCTAGCGAAACCACAGCCAAGGGAACGGGCTTGGAATAATTAGCGGGGAAAGAAGACCCTTTTGAGCTTGACTCTAATCTGGCAGTGTAAGGAGACATAAGAGGTGTAGAATAAGTGGGAGATATTAGACCTCGGTTTGGTATCGTCAATGAAATACCACTACTCTTATTGTTTCCTTACTTACTTGATTAAATGGAACGTGTATCATTTCCTAGCCATTATACGGATATATTTATTATATCTTATGGTATTGGGTTTTGATGCAAGCTTCTTGATCAAAGTATCACGAGTTTGTTATATAATCGCAAACAAATTCTTTAATAAAACGATGCATTTATGTATTTTTGATTTGAAAATTTGGTATAACTCCAATTACTCAGGTATGATCCAATTCAAGGACATTGCCAGGTAGGGAGTTTGACTGGGGCGGTACATCTCTCAAATAATAACGGAGGTGTCCCAAGGCCAGCTCAGTGCGGACAGAAACCACACATAGAGCAAAAGGGCAAATGCTGACTTGATCTCGGTGTTCAGTACACACAGGGACAGCAAAAGCTCGGCCTATCGATCCTTTTGGTTTAAAGAGTTTTTAACAAGAGGTGTCAGAAAAGTTACCATAGGGATAACTGGCTTGTGGCGGCCAAGCGTTCATAGCGACGTCGCTTTTTGATCCTTCGATGTCGGCTCTTCCTATCATTGTGAAGCAAAATTCACCAAGCGTTGGATTGTTCACCCATGCAAGGGAACGTGAGCTGGGTTTAGACCGTCGTGAGACAGGTTAGTTTTACCCTACTAATGACAAAACGTTGTTGCGACAGCATTCCTGCGTAGTACGAGAGGAACCGCAGGTACGGACCAATGGCACAATACTTGTTCGAGCGAACAGTGGTATGACGCTACGTCCGTTGGATTATGCCTGAACGCCTCTAAGGTCGTATCCGTGCTGGACTGCAATGATAAATAAGGGGCAATTTGCATTGTATGGCTTCTAAACCATTTAAAGTTTATAATTTATTTTATAAACGACAATGGATGTGATGCCAATGTAATTTGTAACATAGTAAATTAGGAGGATCTTCGATCACCTGATGCCGCGCTAGTTACATATAAAAGCATTATTTAATACAATGACAAAGCCTAGAATCAATTGTAAACGACTTTTGTAACAGGCAAGGTGTTGTAAGTGGTTGAGCAGCTGCCATACTGCGATCCACTGAAGCTTATCCTTTGCTTGATGATTCGATAAATAAATGATTTTTCCTGTAGCCAAACAAACACCTCGTCATCAATTTAGTGACGCATATGATATTGTCCCTATCATATAATTTTTGATATAAAGACTTTAAAGAATTATATCAAGTTGCCAAATACCTCGTCATCAATTTAGTGACGCATATGATATTGTCCCTATCGTATAATTTTTGATATAAAGACTTTAAAGAATTCTATCACGTTGCCAAATACCTCGTCATCAATTTAGTGACGCATATGATATTGTCCCTATCATATAATTAATATAAAGACTTTAATGAATTGTGTCAAGTTGCCAAACACCTCGTCATCAATTTAGTGACGCATATGATATTGTCCCTATCATATAATTTTTGATATAAAGACTTTAAAGAATTATATCAAGTTGCCAAATACCTCGTCATCAATTTAGTGACGCATATGATATTGTCCCTATCATATAATTAATATAAAGACTTTAATGAATTGTGTCAAGTTGCCAAACACCTCGTCATCAATTTAGTGACGCATATGATATTGTCCCTATCATATAATTTTTGATATAAAAACTTTAAAGAATTGTATCAAGTTGCCAAATACCTCGTCATCAATTTAGTGACGCATATGATATTGTCCCTATCATATAATTAATATAAAGACTTTAATGAATTGTGTCAAGTTGCCAAACACCTCGTCATCAATTTAGTGACGCATATGATATTGTCCCTATCATATAATTTTTGATATAAAGACTTTAAAGAATTATATCAAGTTGCCAAATACCTCGTCATCAATTTAGTGACGCATATGATATTGTCTCTATCATATAATTAATATAAAGACTTTAATGAATTGTGTCAAGTTGCCAAACACCTCGTCATCAATTTAGTGACGCATATGATATTGTCCCTATCATATAATTTTTGATATAAAAACTTTAAAGAATTGTATCAAGTTGCCAAATACCTCGTCATCAATTTAGTGACGCATATGATATTGTCCCTATCATATAATTAATATAAAGACTTTAATGAATTGTGTCAAGTTGCCAAACACCTCGTCATCAATTTAGTGACGCATATGATATTGTCCCTATCATATAATTTTTGATATAAAAACTTTAAAGAATTGTATCAAGTTGCCAAATACCTCGTCATCAATTTAGTGACGCATATGATATTGTCCCTATCATATAATTAATATAAAGACTTTAATGAATTGTGTCAAGTTGCCAAACACCTCGTCATCAATTTAGTGACGCATATGATATTGTCCCTATCATATAATATTTGATATAAAGACTTTAAAGAATTATATCAAGTTGCCAAATACCTCGTCATCAATTTAGTGACGCATATGATATTGTCTCTATCATATAATTAATATAAAGACTTTAATGAATTGTGTCAAGTTGCCAAACACCTCGTCATCAATTTAGTGACGCATATGATATTGTCCCTATCATATAATTTTTGATATAAAGACTTTAAAGAATTCTATCAAGTTGCCAAATACCTCGTCATCAATTTAGTGACGCATATGATATTGTCTCTATCATATAATTAATATAAAGACTTTAATGATTTGTGTCACGTTGCCAAACACCTCGTCATCAATTTAGTGACGCATATGATATTGTCCCTATCATATAATTAATATAAAGACTTTTTAAAGAATTGTATCAAGTTGCCAAACACCTCGTCATCAACTACTATATTATGGTTGCGCCGACCTCTCATATTGTATTCTCTTATGTCTTCATAGGATTTTGGCAATTATACGAGTAAATTAAATAATATACATATGAAAATGATTAATTATTATATGTATAAGGGAAAAAATGCTGAAATATTCCCATATTATCTTAGTATTATAGAGGAAAGACCGTTGCCGACCTCTGATATTGTTCAAAACTTATGTATTTATATGATTTTGGCAATTATATGAGTAAATTAAATAATATACATATAAAATGATTAAATATTATATGTATAAATGTATAAAGGAAAAAATGATGAAATATTCCCACATTATCTTAGTATTATAGAGGAAAGACCGTTGCTGACCTCTGATATTGTTCAAAACTTATGTATTTATATGATTTTGGCAATAATATGAGTAAATTAAATAATATACATATGAAAATGATTAATTATTATATGTATAAATGTATAAGGGAAAAAATGCTGAAAATATTCCCATATTATCTTAGTATTATAGAGGAAAGACCGTTGCTGACCTCTGATATTGTTCAAAACTTATGTATTTATATGATTTTGGCAATTATATGAGTAAATTAAATAATATACATATGAAAATTATTAATTATTATATGTATAGGGGAAAAAATGCTGAAATATTCCCACATTCTCTTAGTATTATAGAGAAAAGCCATTATAGTGAGAGGGTATAGTAGTGTAAACGACCGGAATTACGACAGAGGGTTCAAAAACTACTATAGGTAGGCAGTGGTTGCCGACCTCTCATATTGTTCAAAACTTATGTATTCATATGATTTTGGCAATTATATGAGTAAATTAAATAATATACATATGAAAATTATTAATTATTATATGTATAGGGGAAAAAATGCTGAAATATTCCCACATTCTCTTAGTATTATAGAGAAAAGCCATTATAGTGAGAGGGTATAGTAGTGTAAACGACCGGAATTACGACAGAGGGTTCAAAAACTACTATAGGTAGGCAGTGGTTGCCGACCTCTCATATTGTTCAAAACTTATGTATTCATATGATTTTGGCAATTATATGAGTAAATTAAATAATATACATATGAAAATTATTAATTATTATATGTATAAGGGAAAAAATGCTGAAAATATCCCACATTCTCTTAGTATTATAGAGAAAAGCCATTATAGTGAGAGGGTATAGTAGTGTAAACGACCGGAATTACGACAGAGGGTTCAAAAACTACTATAGGTAGGCAGTGGTTGCCGACCTCTCATATTGTTCAAAACTTATGTATTCATATGATTTTGGCAATAATATGAGTAAATTAAATAATATACATATGAAAATGATTAATTATTATATGTATAAGGGAAAAAATAATCATATTATATATGAATAATGGAAAAAAAATGAAATGTTCCTATAATCTCTTAATATATAAGAGAATAGCCCGTATGTTGGGTGGCAAACGGAATTGAAAATACCCGCTTTGAGGACAGCGGGTTCAAAAACTACTATAGGTAGGCAGTGGTTGCCGACCTCCCGCATTATTCGAAATATTTATTTCGGATTATGTTTATATTGGTTACATACAATAAAGTATATTATTATCCGTACAAATTTGTTTCTCAGTTCTATAGAACACGGGACTTGGCTCCGCGGATAATAGGAATATACGCTTTATAGATAATATCGTTGAAACAAAAGTCAAGTTTCTATTATATATAGAATAACAAATCGTTTCCATATATTATCGTTAATTTTTGGAGGCAGGCAAATATTAATTTATTACCTGCCGTATAGTTGGATTATTATATCGTTACGGTATAATACAAATATGGATTCTTATGAAAGAAATATAAAATTATATATTAAATGTGGAAATATTATCATATGCGCTTGGTTTTATGTTATATATTACCAGAGATATATATGAAAAGAGATAAATTTTAAATTTATCTTCAAAATGCAAATGATTTAACTTAATATTTATATTGGTTAAACAAAAATTGTACATGTGTGGATACAATAATTATGTATGTTGGAAATAAAATGATATTTTATAATGAAATATGTATGTATAAAAAGATAAAATTATAGAAATATATATATTACAATAATTAGATGAAATTCTTGTTATATTGGTAAAACAAGTATAAATTAAAAATGAAAATATGGATTACGAATGCTATATAAAAATGGCCGTAATCGAATGGATTTTTTTACTTATATATTTAAAATTTTACCCAAAGGCGAAATATTGAATTTTATTCAATATAATAAAAATCATGGAATTATATAAAGTGAAAAATCTATATATCTATATATCTATTATATTGCTTATTTCGATTCAAAATATATGAATGGAATATGAAGGAAAAACATTATTCTGGTTGATCCTGCCAGTAGTTATATGCTTGTCTCAAAGATTAAGCCATGCATGTCTAAGTACACACGAATTAAAAGTGAAACCGCAAAAGGCTCATTATATCAGTTATGGTTCCTTAGATCGTTAACAGTTACTTGGATAACTGTGGTAATTCTAGAGCTAATACATGCAATTAAAACATGAACCTTATGGGACATGTGCTTTTATTAGGCTAAAACCAAGCGATCGCAAGATCGTTATATTGGTTGAACTCTAGATAACATGCAGATCGTATGGTCTTGTACCGACGACAGATCTTTCAAATGTCTGCCCTATCAACTTTTGATGGTAGTATCTAGGACTACCATGGTTGCAACGGGTAACGGGGAATCAGGGTTCGATTCCGGAGAGGGAGCCTGAGAAACGGCTACCACATCTAAGGAAGGCAGCAGGCGCGTAAATTACCCACTCCCAGCTCGGGGAGGTAGTGACGAAAAATAACAATACAGGACTCATATCCGAGGCCCTGTAATTGGAATGAGTACACTTTAAATCCTTTAACAAGGACCAATTGGAGGGCAAGTCTGGTGCCAGCAGCCGCGGTAATTCCAGCTCCAATAGCGTATATTAAAGTTGTTGCGGTTAAAACGTTCGTAGTTGAACTTGTGCTTCATACGGGTAGTACAACTTACAATTGTGGTTAGTACTATACCTTTATGTATGTAAGCGTATTACCGGTGGAGTTCTTATATGTGATTAAATACTTGTATTTTTCATATGTTCCTCCTATTTAAAAACCTGCACTAGTGCTCTTAAACGAGTGTTATTGTGGGCCGGTACTATTACTTTGAACAAATTAGAGTGCTTAAAGCAGGCTTCAAATGCCTGAATATTCTGTGCATGGGATAATGAAATAAGACCTCTGTTCTGCTTTCATTGGTTTTCAGATCAAGAGGTAATGATTAATAGAAGCAGTTTGGGGGCATTAGTATTACGACGCGAGAGGTGAAATTCTTGGACCGTCGTAAGACTAACTTAAGCGAAAGCATTTGCCAAAGATGTTTTCATTAATCAAGAACGAAAGTTAGAGGTTCGAAGGCGATCAGATACCGCCCTAGTTCTAACCATAAACGATGCCAGCTAGCAATTGGGTGTAGCTACTTTTATGGCTCTCTCAGTCGCTTCCCGGGAAACCAAAGCTTTTGGGCTCCGGGGGAAGTATGGTTGCAAAGCTGAAACTTAAAGGAATTGACGGAAGGGCACCACCAGGAGTGGAGCCTGCGGCTTAATTTGACTCAACACGGGAAAACTTACCAGGTCCGAACATAAGTGTGTAAGACAGATTGATAGCTCTTTCTCGAATCTATGGGTGGTGGTGCATGGCCGTTCTTAGTTCGTGGAGTGATTTGTCTGGTTAATTCCGATAACGAACGAGACTCAAATATATTAAATAGATATCTTCAGGATTATGGTGCTGAAGCTTATGTAGCCTTCATTCATGGTGGCAGTAAAATGTTTATTGTGTTTGAATGTGTTTATGTAAGTGGAGCCGTACCTGTTGGTTTGTCCCATTATAAGGACACTAGCTTCTTAAATGGACAAATTGCGTCTAGCAATAATGAGATTGAGCAATAACAGGTCTGTGATGCCCTTAGATGTCCTGGGCTGCACGCGCGCTACAATGAAAGTATCAACGTGTATTTCCTAGACCGAGAGGTCCGGGTAAACCGCTGAACCACTTTCATGCTTGGGATTGTGAACTGAAACTGTTCACATGAACTTGGAATTCCCAGTAAGTGTGAGTCATTAACTCGCATTGATTACGTCCCTGCCCTTTGTACACACCGCCCGTCGCTACTACCGATTGAATTATTTAGTGAGGTCTCCGGACGTGATCACTGTGACGCCTTGCGTGTTACGGTTGTTTCGCAAAAGTTGACCGAACTTGATTATTTAGAGGAAGTAAAAGTCGTAACAAGGTTTCCGTAGGTGAACCTGCGGAAGGATCATTATTGTATAATATCCTTATCGTTAATAAACATTTGTTATAATACAAATAAATACAATTTACCAAAATAAAATATTACAAAATGATTCCACGGAATCAAAAGTTAAAGTCAAAATAAAATGAAGATGGCTTTTATTTTATATGTGGGCTTGGCAACCTCATAAAAAGACTTTAACATTATTAATGTTGTTGTGCGTATTTGTGGCAGTACCTACTACAACAATGGCGTTTCCTATAAAAACAAATTCTCGAAAATGGAAATCGAAGAAACTGAACAAAATTGAAAGTAGAAGTCGAATTAAAATTAAAATAATTTGAATGTGGTATTCAAAATAAGTGTGTGTGTATATGGACCATAATATACACGCGTTGCGAATATGTATTGTTCATCTATGTTATGAGCATACGTTGGCTAATGCAACAACCTAAAATATACAATGTTTGTACCTGTCATCCATCAGGTTAATGTTTATATAAATTTTGCAGTATGTGTCACCCAAAATAGCAAACCATAACCAGATTTTTATGATACATAATGCTTATATGAAACTAAGACATATCGCAACATTATTTTAGGTATAAAATAAATTATTGAAGGAATTGATATATGCCAGTAAAATGGTGTATTTTTAATTTCTTTCAATAAAAACAATATTGATATTATATAAAAATGAATTATAAAACTCTAAGCGGTGGATCACTCGGCTCATGGGTCGATGAAGAACGCAGCAAACTGTGCGTCATCGTGTGAACTGCAGGACACATGAACATCGACATTTTGAACGCATATCGCAGTCCATGCTGTTATGTACTTTAATTAATTTATAGTGCTGCTTGGACTACATATGGTTGAGGGTTGTAAGACTATGCTAATTAAGTTGTTTATAAATTTTTTATAAGCATATGGTATATTATTGGATTAAATAATGATTTTATTCATAATATTAAAAAAGAAATGAAAAACATTATCTCACATTTGAATGTGAAAAACGAAGAGAAATATTTTCTTTTTCAATCAAATAATACTGAGAAATGTCTAGCATAAAAAATTGAAATATTTTTCATCTAGAATTGTCTCTTATTAATGATTCGGAAAAAGAAAAATCTTGGTTTTGTTATTATTCTTCGTTGGTTCGTTAAATGGATAAAAAATAACTTTGCTTACAAGAACTATTGGAACTATTTATAACGAATTTAATTGATTGTTTTATCATTTATATATAAAGAATTTATGGCAAAAAATAGTTATATATACAACCTCAACTCATATGGGACTACCCCCTGAATTTAAGCATATTAATTAGGGGAGGAAAAGAAACTAACAAGGATTTTCTTAGTAGCGGCGAGCGAAAAGAAAACAGTTCAGCACTAAGTCACTTTGTCTATATGGCAAATGTGAGATGCAGTGTATGGAGCGTCAATATTCTAGTATGAGAAATTAATGATTTAAGTCCTTCTTAAATGAGGCCATTTACCCATAGAGGGTGCCAGGCCCGTATAACGTTAATGATTACTAGATGATGTTCCAAAGAGTCGTGTTGCTTGATAGTGCAGCACTAAGTGGGTGGTAAACTCCATCTAAAACTAAATATAACCATGAGACCGATAGTAAACAAGTACCGTGAGGGAAAGTTGAAAAGAACTCTGAATAGAGAGTTAAACAGTACGTGAAACTGCTTAGAGGTTAAGCCCGATGAACCTGAATATCCGTTATGGAAAATTCATCATTAAAATTGTAATATTTAAATAATATTATTAAGAATAATGTGCATTTTTCCATATAAGGACATTGTAATCTATTAGCATATCCCAAATTTATCATAAAATATAACTTATAGTTTATTCCAATTAAATTGCTTGCATTTTAACACAGAATAAATGTTATTAATTTGATAAAGTGCTGATAGATTTATATTATTACAGAGCGTTAATTTTCGGAATTATATAATGGCATAATTATCATTGATTTTGTGTTTATTATATGCTCTTGTATGATTAACAATGCGAAAGATTCAGGATACCTTCGGGACCCGTCTTGAAACACGGACCAAGGAGTCTAACATATGTGCAAGTTATTGGGATGTAAACCTAATAGCGTAATTAACTTGACTAATAATGGATTAGTTTTTTAGCTATTTATAGCTAATTAACACAATCCCGGGGCGTTCTATATAGTTATGTATAATGTATATTTATATTATTTATGCTCTAACTGGAACGTACCTTGAGCATATATGCTGTGACCCGAAAGATGGTGAACTATACTTGATCAGGTTGAAGTCAGGGGAAACCCTGATGGAAGACCGAAACAGTTCTGACGTGCAAATCGATTGTCAGAATTGAGTATAGGGCGAAAGACCAATCGAACCATCTAGTAGCTGGTTCCTTCCGAAGTTTCCCTCAGGATAGCTGGTGCATTTTAATATTATATAAAATAATCTTATCTGGTAAAGCGAATGATTAGAGGCCTTAGGGTCGAAACGATCTTAACCTATTCTCAAACTTTAAATGGGTAAGAACCTTAACTTTCTGATATGAAGTTCAAGGTTATGATATAATGTGCCCAGTGGGCCACTTTGGTAAGCAGAACGGCGCTGTGGGATGAACCAAACGTAATGTTACGGTGCCCAAATTAACACTCATGCAGATACCATGAAAGGCGTTGGTTGCTTAAAACAGCAGGACGGTGATCATGGAAGTCGAAATCCGCTAAGGAGTGTGTAACAACTCACCTGCCGAAGCAACTAGCCCTTAAAATGGATGGCGCTTAAGTTGTATACCTATACATTACCGCTAAAGTAGATGATTTATATTACTTGTGATATAAATTTTGAAACTTAGTGAGTAGGAAGTACAATGGTATGCGTAGAAGTGTTTGGCGTAAGCCTGCATGGAGCTGCCATTGGTACAGATCTTGGTGGTAGTAGCAAATAATCGAATGAGACCTTGGAGGACTGAAGTGGAGAAGGTTTCGTGTGAACAGTGGTTGATCACGAGTTAGTCGGTCCTAAGTTCAAGGCGAAAGCCGAAAATTTCAAGTAAAACAAAAATGCCTAACTATATAAACAAGCGAATATAATACACTGAATAATTTGAACGAAAGGGAATACGTTCCAATTCCGTAACCTGTTGAGTATCCGTTTGTTATTAAATATGGGCCTCGTGCTCATCCTGGCAACAGGAACGACCATAAAGAAGCCGTCGAGAGATATCGGAAGAGTTTCTTTTCTGTTTTATAGCCGTACTACATGGAAGTCTTCGCAGAGAGATATGGTAGATGGCTAGAAGAGCATGACATATACTGTGTGTCGATATTTTCTCCCGGACCTTGAAAATTTATGGTGGGACACCAAACTTCTCAACAGGCCGTACCAATATCCGCAGCTGGTCTCCAAGGTGAAGATCCTAGTCGATAGAATAATGTAGTAAGGGAAGTCGGCAAATTAGATCCGTAACTTCGGGATAAGGATGGCTCTGAAGTTGAGATAGTCGGGCTTGATTGGAAACAATAACATGGTTTATGTGCTCGTTCTGGGTAAATAGAGTTTCTAGCATTTATGTTAGTTACTTGTTCCCCGGATAGTTTAGTTACGTAGCCAATTGTGGAACTTTCTTGCTAAATTTTAAGAATACATTTGGGTTAAACCAATTAGTTCTTATCAATTAAACGATTATCAATTAACAATCAATTCAAACTGGCACGGACTTGGGGAATCCGACTGTCTAATTAAAACAAAGCATGTGATGGCCCTAGCGGGTGTTGACACAATGTGATTTCTGCCCAGTGCTCTGAATGTCAAAGGAAGAAATTCAAGTAGCGCGGTCAACGGCGGGAAGTAACTATGACTCTCTTAAGGTAGCCAAATCCTCGTCATCTAATTAGTGACGCGCATGAATGGATTAACGAGATTCCACTGTCCCTATCTACTATCTAGCGAAACCACAGCCAAGGGAACGGGCTGGAATAATTAGCGGGGAAAGAAGACCCTTTTGAGCTTGACTCTAATCTGGCAGTGTAAGGAGACATAAGAGGTGTAGAATAAGTGGGAGATATTAGACCTCGGTTTGGTATCGTCAATGAAATACCACTACTCTTATGTTTCCTTACTTACTTGATTAAATGGAACGTGTATCATTTCCTAGCCATTATACGGATATATTTATTATATCTTATGGTATTGGGTTTTGATGCAAGCTTCTTGATCAAAGTATCACGAGTTTGTTATATAATCGCAAACAAATTCTTTAATAAAACGATGCATTTATGTATTTTTGATTTGAAAATTTGGTATAACTCCAATTACTCAGGTATGATCCAATTCAAGGACATTGCCAGGTAGGGAGTTTGACTGGGGCGGTAACATCTCTCAAATAATAACGGAGGTGTCCCAAGGCCAGCTCAGTGCGGACAGAAACCACACATAGAGCAAAAGGGCAAATGCTGACTTGATCTCGGTGTTCAGTACACACAGGGACAGCAAAAGCTCGGCCTATCGATCCTTTTGGTTTAAAGAGTTTTTAACAAGAGGTGTCAGAAAAGTTACCATAGGGATAACTGGCTTGTGGCGGCCAAGCGTTCATAGCGACGTCGCTTTTTGATCCTTCGATGTCGGCTCTTCCTATCATTGTGAAGCAAAATTCACCAAGCGTTGGATTGTTCACCCATGCAAGGGAACGTGAGCTGGGTTTAGACCGTCGTGAGACAGGTTAGTTTTACCCTACTAATGACAAAACGTTGTTGCGACAGCATTCCTGCGTAGTACGAGAGGAACCGCAGGTACGGACCAATGGCACAATACTTGTTCGAGCGAACAGTGGTATGACGCTACGTCCGTTGGATTATGCCTGAACGCCTCTAAGGTCGTATCCGTGCTGGACTGCAATGATAAATAAGGGGCAATTTGCATTGTATGGCTTCTAAACCATTTAAAGTTTATAATTTATTTTATAAACGACAATGGATGTGATGCCAATGTAATTTGTAACATAGTAAATTAGGAGGATCTTCGATCACCTGATGCCGCGCTAGTTACATATAAAAGCATTATTTAATACAATGACAAAGCCTAGAATCAATTGTAAACGACTTTTGTAACAGGCAAGGTGTTGTAAGTGGTTGAGCAGCTGCCATACTGCGATCCACTGAAGCTTATCCTTTGCTTGATGATTCGATAAATAAATGATTTTTCCTGTAGACCTCGGTGACATTGTGATATAAAGACCGGTCATCCTGTCCACAAATCATGTCATCCGCATATGATATTGTCCCTATCATATAATTTTGATATAAAGACTTTAAAGAATTATATCAAGTTGCCAAATACCTCGTCATCAATTTAGTGACGCATATGATATTGAAGACTTTAATGAATTGTGTCAAGTTGGTTAGTGACGCTTGTCCCTATCCTTTAAAGAATTGTATCAAGTTGCCAAATACCTCGTCATCAATTTAGTGACGCATGATATTGTCCCTATCATATAATTAATATAAAGACTTTAATGAATTGTGTCAAGTTGCCAAACACCTCGTCATCAATTTAGTGACGCATATGATATTGTCCCTATCATATAATTTTGATATAAAACTTTAAAGAATTGTATCAAGTTGCCAAATACCTCGTCATCAATTTAGTTTTTTTTTTTTTTTTTTTTTTTTTTTTTAGCGTGCGTTTATTTATTTAAAATCTGTCCTAGTGGACAATAATTAAATGGTTTTGCGGGGGAACATTAGCTTAAGGGATACTATTGTACATGTATTTGTGGCGGGTTTTATATGTGTTGTCTATTGTTGTGGAAGATCGAGAGGGTGTCTCTCATGAGACGTCTGCTTGTTTGGCTATTGTCTAACAGGTTGGGCGAGGTGGTTAGGGTGGTTTTCGAGCCTTTTCAGGTATCTCTCGCTGAGCCTGGAGATTTCATCAGCGACTTGTGGGATTCCAAGTTCCCTATGTATGGCGACATTCTCGTGGTAGGGATGCGCATTACAGGCAATTCTCAAGCACCTATTCTGGAACCGCTGTATACGCAGGCGATTCGTGTGGCTTGCCGTGCCCCATAGCTGTATCCCGTAGGTCCAGATGGGCTTGAGAATTGCCTTGTACACCAGGATTTTGTGGTTCTGCCTTAGCTTGGACCCTCTCCCAATAAGCCAATGCATCTGCCTCAGACGCGCATCGGCCTGTATGCGTTTGCTGACGATGTGGGGACGCCAAGTGAGCCTGCGGTCCAGGGTAAGTCCTAGGTACTTGGGTGCGGGTGCGTTGGGAATGATGACTCCGTTTAGCGTGACCGGTGGGCAGTCTCCTCTCCTTAGTGCAAATGTTGTTTGGGTAGATTTTTCCGCGTTCACTACGATGTTCCCACCTGCTGAGCCAGGGATGTAGCGCGTCCATTTGCCTTTGGATTGTTTCGGAGGCTTCTCGTGGGTCGGATGAGGAGGCGAGGAAAGCCGTGTCATCTGCATAAGTCGCTATAGTTAGGTTCCTGGAGGGGATTATGGGAAGGTCTGCGGTGTTGTAAAGGGTGTACAGTATTGGTCCGAGCACACTGCCTTGCGGAACTCCAGCTCTGATCAGTCTGGGTAGGCTTATTGCACTTCCGCATCTGACTTGGAATGCTCTTCCCTCAGTGTAGGATTTGAGGAGGGTAAAATGGGGGCTTGGGAGGTAGGATTTGAGTTTATGGAGGAGTCCAGGATGCCAAACTCTGTCGAATGCCTGCTTCACGTCGAGCATTACAGCGCAGCAGTATTTCTTTTGCTCGAATGCCTCGAGGATCCGTTCGACTAGCCGGTGGCATTGCTCTGGTGTTCCGTGGGAGCGCCTGAAGCCAAACTGGTGATCGGGGATCAAACCAGCCTCATCCAGTACTGGCAATACTCTGCCGCAAAAATACTCTTTCGAGTATTTTGAGAGGATTGCCAGCAAACTAATCGGACGATAGGAGGCGAGATTGGCTTCAGGCTTACCAGGCTTGAGGAGGACAATAACCTCCTGCTCTTTTCCACTCTTCCGGGAAGTACCCTAGCCGGAAGCAGCTGTTGTAAATGCTGGCCAGCATTTGTGTGCAGCGGGAATGGGAGCATTTTTAGGGCCGCCGCATCTATACGATCCAGGCCTGGAGATTTGTTGTTCTTCAGTAGAGCAATCTCCTGCGCAACTTCCTCAGGGTCGACTGGTTCCAACGGGGGACCGGGAGAGCTTGGGCTATTGAGAAACCGGCTGTTTCAGCATGTTCTTCGGCAGTGCAGCAGTCGAACGGAGAGAAGGCGTTGTAAAGGTGTTCGGCGAAAGCTTCTGCTCTTTCAGCATCCGAACGGCACCAGGATCCATCTGCTTTGCGCACTGCGGAAACCTTTTTGGCTGGTCGTTTAATGTGGCGGGGGACGTTCCCCAGATTGTGGGCTGGGTCCCCGGGGAGAGTTCCTCGAGGAATCTGAGGAAGGAGTCCTGGCGTAGGCTGGAGATCTTGTCCTTCAACTCCTTTGTGGCGTGATTGAGCGCTGTTTTGTCTCTTGGATTGCGCGTCAAGAACCAAACTCTCCTGAGACGCCTCTTCTCAGTCACGAGTGCCGCAATTTCCGGGGACCAGAGGTGGAGGTCCCTGCTAGGTGTTCTCGCAGTCTTTGGTGGCGGTGGGCTTGCGAATTCCGCAGCGTTTTGCATCTGCCTGGTGAGATTCCCGATAGCTTCATCAATGTTCCTGGGTGTGTTGAGGATGGGGTTCGGATTGACGGTGGAGAGCATCCAGGACGCGAAACTTGGCGGCGTCGGTATATTTTCCAGTGAGCCTTCTGAGCGGGGTTTTCCTGAGGACTGGCGTGTTGATTAGCACGTTTATTGCACAGTGGTCTGACAGGAGATCAGCATTTGTTGTGCAGCTGATCTTCGCATGCCCTATGCCTTTCGACACAGCAAAGTCCAGTAGGTCTGGAGTCTTGAGGGATTCGTTGGCCAGTGAGTGGGCTCGCCA